>NW_026623431.1:958214-962214 GCF_030028575.1 Malurus melanocephalus
CTGTTACATATGGTTAATTAAGTCAACAAAAACCTAAATAGAATTTAAGGTCAGAGGGGGTAACTGTAGCCATCCAAAATCACTTTTCCCGTAACATGGACTATAGAGTGCTGTTTGACACCTTTGGGATCATGACAGAGCTGGGACATGAGCTGAGGCACAGCCTTTGAGAATTGCATTCAGTCTTGGCTTTCAGACTGCAAATGATGGCAAATCTATTGCAATCCCCAATCAAATTGCTTCAGCCAATAATCATCCTCACTAAATGTGTTAAAAATGTGCACCTTGCCTCTACCCTGATTTCTCATATATTCAGTTTTTAGGCACTGAAGTTTTTTTAACTTGACCTGAAATAATAAAAGTAATTTGTTATAGAAAATTTTCCCCCTATAAGGGAGGATCCTTCTGTTGCCCTCTGCTCAGCTGAGGAACTTTCCCAGACATAATTTCTGTAATGCATTTCTGACAATTTTCCAATTGCTCATATTTACATATTTATTTTTGTTTGAAATGTGAAGAGCAGAACCTGACCTAGTCTGCATGGATTTTTCTGTCCCACATAACTTGGTGATGCCAGTAATCTCCCTCCTAGCCCAGTACTTTCTCATGGCTATACACCTGCTCCTAATGTGCAGTGACTTCCAGCCTCCTCCACCTCTACCACTACCTCTTCTTCTCTATTTTAGAGCCTGACTTCATGGGAGGTTTTTGATGGGACGCTTTTACAGCCTCAGTGGTACACCTGTGTCTCTGTGTTTTAATTTCCTTTTGTCATTAATTATTTTTTATCTCTTTATATCAAGTATCTTTTAGATGAGAGAATGTGTGAATTTCTGACTGTTGATGATTTTTATGAAGTATTATTAGGCAGAACAGTGGGTCTTTGTATTTTGAAATGGAAATAGAAAATGTAGCAATGAAGGGAAAGAGCTAAAATCAGGGACTGATTTTTTTTTTTTTTGCTCAGAACCATTGCAGTTAAATTCCAGTAGCAGTTAAATTCCATTACTTCCAATCTGCCAGCTGTGAGAGGAGTGCAATTTTAACAGGTGAATAAAAAAAAGAAAAATGAGGCAAAGCTCTGAAGGAAAAGCACAAAAGCCATTAAAAAGATGATTTCAGGATGAAAAAAAACCCCACCCCAAATCTCTCAGCAAGTGACAGCTGTGGGTTTAATGGACTATTCTTAAAATGAGATTTATATGCAAACTGCCTACAGAAAGTTAAAAAAGGATTCTAATAACCTATAAATGCTAAAGGTTTTTATCTCAGGCTCAAAAATTTTTGATGGCAGTGGATGGAATGTTATAACACACCATAAATGTCCCCTTTAATGACTGATTCTCTGACCTGATGCCATTGTGAATGATCTGGTAAAAGCACAAAGCAGTTGTCCTGTTACCCCTTCCTCCTCCACTTCTTCCCAGCTCACTGAGTCTGTCAGCATGGGAGTTTTAGTCTCACATGCACCTCATCACAAACTAGATTTTTTTTTCTGCTACAGCTGAAAATATTCCTTATCTCCTAATGCATTCCTTTGCTTTGAAAGAAAGTTTTGAACATGTATGCATGAAATGTTGGATCAAAACTGGAGACTGATCACCAATGTACCCATTGACASATCTTTGACTGATGAATCTTCCCCCAGCTCAGTGATGGGTCTTTATCCATGGGGAGCTTTGGTGAGCAACATCAGTTCACACTGGCTGAAAACCAAGAATATTTCCTGAGTTACAGGAGCCAGACAACCAAACACAACACTTGGCCAATAAATGGGATACTTTAGAAAGTCTTCTACTTTGGACCCACCTATTGCAGACAGTAAAAAAGAAAGGATAGCAAAATTTCATTCTTTAGACATCTGACAAGAGAGCTCTTACAATTTTTGTTTCAATGGGTTCTTTCCCATCTGCTTGCACCTCCTCTGTGCCCGACTCCAGCACACCCAGCAGAGCTGGCAGGAGAAAATACACATGTGTGCTTCTGATTTGTACCGAGCTACCAGTGTGGGCAAGGTGCTGCTGAGTTGTGGGCAGGCTATGTTATTACTGAGCAACCCTTGTTATTAAGAGAGATACCTGCACATATGTTTATTTAAATATCTCGTGTARTGACAGCACGGGTGTAAATACACACACATTACAAGCGTTTGCATACGCCTCTACATTGCCGAAGCAAGGGATATAAGCTAAACAAGCAAATCAAATAATTGCTTTTTATATGAAATACATATATATTTTATATAAAATATCCCCATTAACTACATTACAAAATATTCCCTGGACTTGTAGCTTCAGCAGGCACATGCACAAGTACTTGTGCAATCTGCTTCTYCGTTTAGAGAAATTGTAGGAGGCATTGCTTAGGAAAGCAGAGTTTGTGCAAGCAACACATTGCCTCAGCATCACAGCTTTAGTCATGCTGCTTAGAATTCAGTGGTGACAAAAGCTAAATTCTCCTTCCAATATTAAATATAACTCTGCTTAAACGTGGAAAAGTAGTGTCAATTTCTTAAGCGAGAGCTAAAGTGAAGCTCCCGTTTTTCTTGTGACAATTTTGTAAAATTRCCTAAAAGGTTTCCGAATTTGATTTATTTTTTCTTTCCCCTCTGTATTTAGCAATTCTAGCAGTTAATCTTCCTTCATGTCGCTGCAGATCCGGCAAGGTATAGTGTGTCTTGTCCTTCCCCATCTGCCTGGAGTAGCAGCTGGAAGGCCCCTAGAGAATGTGAGCTCTTCCACCCTTCCAGTGCCAAAACAGGCTTCTGAGTCAAGAACGGGTTTGATCTCTGTCAGCGGTTTTAAAAAGAAATTAAGTTTTAGGGRAAGTGAATCCATAATATTTTGAATAAAAATCACGAAAACATGTTCTCTGAAAAAAGTTAAGCATGACATAAGCACACGGTGAGTTCAAGAGCATTAACACCTGTAATGCTCATGTCATAGTCCGTTTCTAGCMGTGTGGAGTCCTACCGAGAGGAATGATTCATCCCACAGAGATGGAGAGATAAATAATCGCATTTTCGGTGGCCGGGCTTTCTGCCTGTAATACATCTCAGCCATCCGGTAGAAGCCATTGGAACAAGAACGGAGGCAACACTCCATTTCCCAYCCCTGTGGAAGACACCCAGCCCGTCCCGCTCCCCACACCGCACCTTTCAGCCCCGTTCGCTCCCAGCGAGAGCCCGACCGAGCTACGGCCGTACCCGTCCTGACAGCCCCTCCTCCCCCGGGGATGCTGGGGGGCATTTTCCCGCTCCCCGCGGTGGCACCGCGCTCTTCCGCCGCACAGAGTCGGTGACAGCACCAAGAAATTCCGGGGGTGGCTCGGTTTCGGAGGGAGTGAAGGAGCGGGGCCGGGCGGCTGGCCCCGCCGCGCCTTCCCCGTCCCGTCCCGTCCCGTCCCGTCCCGTCCCGTCCCGTCCCGTCCCGTCCCGTCCCGTCCCGTCCCGTCCCGTCCCGTCCCCTGGCAGCCGACCCGGGCAGCGGGCAGCGGGCAGCGGGCGGAGAGCAGAGGCGGGAACCCAGCCCCGCCGCGATGGGAGCCCGGGCGGACACGGGGAGAGCGGAGCCGCCAGCCCGGGCGGGAGGCACCGGSAGTCGCGGGGGCGCAGAGCGGCCCCAGAAGGAGCGGGTGCGGAGCGTGTGCCCCGGGCWGGGTACGCGCTGAGCCGCGGGCGGGGAGGCTGAGGAAGAGAGGAGCGCGCTGAGCTGCGGAGCGGGGAGCGCAAGCGAAAGGACGCGAGGCGGGTACCCAAACCGGGGTCCGCGGGACAGACACCCCGAGCACCGGGACGCACCGAACTGCGGAGCGGGGACCGCTGGAAGGAGCCGCGGGGCGGAGACCTCGAGCAGGGGGACCCGCACGGAGCCGCGGGGCGGGGATCCCGAGCGGGGGTACTTGCACGGAGCCGCGGGGCGGGGACTCCAGGCGGGGCCCCCGGAGCGCGGGACACGGAGCCCGGCGGGGCTGGCGCGGCGGTAGCGGCGAGGCGCGGAGC
>NW_026623431.1:962451-976793 GCF_030028575.1 Malurus melanocephalus
AGCCGCCAGCGATGCTGCGGGGCGGCCGGAGCCCACTGCCGCCGGCGGCGGGGACCCCCGGCGAGGTGCGGGGACCGGCGGGTGCCCCCGGCGCGGCGCAGGTGGCGGCGGGCAGCCTGCTGGCGCTGCTCATCCTCTGGACGCTCTTTGGGAACGTGCTGGTGTGCGCGGCCATCGTCCGCTACCGGCACCTGCGGAGCAAGGTCACCAACATCTTCATCGTGTCCCTGGCCGTCTCGGACCTGCTGGTGGCCCTGCTGGTCATGCCCTGGAAGGCGGTGGCAGAGGTAGCCGGGTACTGGCCCTTTGGGGCTTTCTGCAACGTCTGGGTGGCCTTTGATATCATGTGCTCCACGGCCTCCATCCTCAACCTGTGCGTGATCAGTGTGGACAGGTACTGGGCTATCTCCAGCCCTTTCCGCTACGAGAGGAAGATGACCCAGCGGCTGGCTCTGGTGATGATCAGCGTGGCATGGGCTCTGTCTGTGCTCATCTCCTTCATCCCTGTCCAGCTCAACTGGCACAAAGGTGGGGATGTTGTTGCTGCTGATGATATTGGAGATGGATTTGACACTGCCTGGGCAGCAGCAGGTGCTGTCACCACCTGGGCGGAAGATATGAGTACCACATGGGTGGCATTAGCAGCAGTGGGACCCTCTGATGGGACCTCTGGCAGCAATGATACCCTCACCGGACCATCGGAGAGTTGTGACTCCAGCCTCAACAGGACTTATGCCATTTCCTCCTCCCTGATCAGTTTTTATATCCCGGTGGCTATCATGATAGTTACCTACACTCGAATCTACCGCATTGCCCAGGTGCAGATTCGTCGTATCTCTTCCTTGGAGAGGGCAGCCGAGCATGCACAGAGCTGCCGCAGCAGCCACATGGACTGCCACCATCACACAAGCCTCAAGTCCTCCATCAGGAARGAAACCAAGGTGTTGAAGACGCTCTCTGTCATCATGGGTGTCTTTGTCTGCTGCTGGTTGCCTTTTTTCATCCTGAACTGCATGGTTCCCTTCTGCGAGAGCCCACCCAGCGACCCCCAYGCTGGCCTCCCCTGCGTCAGTGAGACCACCTTTAATATTTTTGTCTGGTTTGGTTGGGCCAACTCTTCTCTTAACCCCATCATCTATGCCTTCAATGCTGACTTTAGAAAGGTTTTCTCCAACCTCCTGGGATGTGGTCACTTTTGCTCTGGTACTCCAGTGGAGACTGTTAACATAAGCAATGAGCTTATCTCTTACAACCAGGACACCCTTTACCATAAGGAGATAGTGACTGCTTATGTTAACATGATCCCAAATGTGGTTGACTGTGAGGAAAATCGCGAGGACCCTTTTGATAGGATGTCCCAGATCTCCCCTGACCATGAGGTTGCCACTGACTCTGCCTGTGAACTGGACTGTGAGGGGGAGATTTCGCTAGGCAAGATAACACCTTTCACTCCAAATGGCTTACATTGAATTGCATCCTGGTCTGGTCAGATCTTCTTGGATTATAAAAGAAAATATTAGCACTGAGTGGAGAAACCTGCTTGATGATGTGCTGTAGTTTGGYCAGTCACTTCATGCTAAATTCACTTCTGTGGGCAGTACTTTGCAGAATGGAGACACTGTCAAAMAGAGGGCACAACTTAAATCAGCACTTCCCCAGGCTGAGGGAGGACCAGGCAGTCGTGTTGATTAGCTGTGGTGAGGTATTGTGGTATAATTGCAGTCAGTTCATGTTAATAACGTGTTTGCGAATGAAAGGTGCCATTGTCACTGCTAAGTATTATGACTTCTAAAATCAGGGACAGATGTGGCTGGCATAGACATTAAATAAAAATTCTGGGCTGTTTGTTTGTCTGTTATGTTTTTTTTTTCTCTGTTTTTTTCTTTTTTTTTGTTTGGTTTTTTTTGTGGTTTGTTTATTTTATTTTGATTTTTATTTTTTTAAGATCAAGATAGTGAGGTGGTGATTTGGATGATTATTTAAATGCGTGTTCCTGCCAAAACAGTTTATGTGAAATCCTTGTTCTCCTAGGCGGCGTTGTTGCCTGTGATATCCTCTGTTCTGAATAAATAAAATTATATTGATCAAGGGTTTATCATCTTTCATTTGTCACCCTGAAAGGTTTACAACTAGTATTCAAACTAACATGTCTRTATGAATGATTAGAATGACTAACAGCTAAACCTTACCATATTAAAAGCAAATAGTCTGTATAGAAAATACAGTTTTTGAATAAAAGCAAGGCTCATAGGAATTCTTGACTTAGATGAACTTGTTTATATGGCTCTTACAGTTAGATTTATAYCTGTTTTTCTTTAATATKATGATGCTATCYCTTTKTGCAGCTAAGGATATKGAGTATACATATGGATAAGCTATWAAMGCTTTCCAATTAATTCTGTGCTTGGACTTACTTTTTAAARATGCTATTAATGAAAAGAGTTTGGTGATAGAATTAGGAGCTGGGTGTGTCTAAAAACAATTATGTTTAAAAATTATGTTAATAATCARCATTTCTCAGTGTAGATACTAGAGAACTCATTCACACTGAGAGATGAAAAGGATTCTGTTTATGTATCTCTTCAGTAACTTATGATCTGGAATTTAAAGGTGCTCTAAGTACTTGGACTACACAAAACATTTTAAAGCAGTCTTTAAAACCAAAAAGAGTATTTTTGGTGCTGTTTCTTTTGAATCATTTCCATCAAATGGAATATTAGAAACCGTTGTAAGCTTTCAGTTCAGAAATCAAAAGTGAAGCTATTTCCAAAATAAATGATCAAAGGTAGTAAAAGCAATACTAACATTTATTTCAAGTTTTGGCTCATGAAGTGGACAACACTTGAATTAATTTACTCTTCAGAAATACCTGTGCCATGAGCTGAGCAGATTTAAATTGAATTGTAGGTGTGGATTCTGCATCTCTCCCTGCTAATGGCCCTGACCTGGGGCCTCCCATCTGTCCTAGCTGGGAGTTGGAGGCCCCTGTAGGATGCATGGAGGAAAAGTGGGATCTGCAGTAGCAGCAGTGGTTCAAGGGAAATAATTTAACAAGATGCTGGAATTTGTGAATGTTATGGATTTGGATTGACCCTGCTTGGAAATCAAACCCTTAATAGTGGTTTGGGGGTTTTATTCCTTCGCCTTGGGATATGGGGTGGGAGAAGCACAGGAGGCATGTGACTGAAATCCTTTTGTGGTGGCARTGTTTTATGTATTTAGTCTTTGACATTAATAAGTTATAGCATCTTGGATTACCTTTTCAACTGCTTGTCACTGAAGTTTGACATCTACCTGAGCCTTTTCTTTGCTGTTGATATGAAATCTCAGTGTAACATCCCTTTGCAGCTGTCCTTAGGAAAGGGTATTGTGACTGTGGCTTAGGGAAGCTTGAAAAAACAAATCTCAGGCCCATAAACTAGGTTCAACCTRCTAATGGCTTGGCATCGAGGGTGAATATATTACTGTCCCTCTGTTAAAGCAACATACATTGTTAGAGTTAACCATAGTTCTAGCTCTGCTTTATTGTTGCCCAGAATAAAACCATTTTCCCAAATAAAAATGAAGGAAACTCTTTCTGGTGGTGCAGAAATTAATTATTCCAACTGGAACTTGGGTTTTTTTTGCATTTTCTAGTTACTACTCAACTTTAGAGGCTAGTACAGCATGTTAAGCAGTCTGGATCTGTGCAGRAAACCAGTGATATCCAGATGCAAGAGGTGCAGGCACCTGGCGCTGGTTCCAGCTCCCAGGGCAATGCCTGTATTTTATTCAGCATTAAATCAAAATCTGCCCGGGGAAATGGGGAAGGGAAATCACGATCTCTTCCTGAGCACCTGTGTGCCAGCAGGCTGTGCAGTCTGATGCTGCGTGGTTCCCCTGCTCCTGCAGGAAAACAGAGGTGTCCCCACACCTCCCCATGGAGCCTTTCCTGTCACAGCGATCCCTGTGCAGGGGGTGTGACAGTTCCCTTGGATCAGCTCACTGCAGGCAGGGCAGAGGGGCACATGTGTACAAGAAGATGTCAGTGCATCACCTTGATCAGGGCTCTCCTCGGTGAGCCTTTACCTGCCTGGGTTTCTGCAATGAGTGGGCTGACTCTGGGATGCTCCATCAGTGGGTTTATGTAACAGCTTTATGCAGGATATTAGAAGCAGTCTTCATCTTAGATCTGTAGGAAGGTGGTTTTTAGCCAGCCCCTAGATTTTGTGAGCGTGATTAGGGCAGTACAGAAAACTGTGGTCAAATTGCCACTTTCCATTTGTGATTTTCATTTCATGACTTTATTTGGTGAATAATTTCTGATGTTGGCTCTATGATGTAATCTCTCTTCTTGAAATATGTGTCTGTCAGGGGGCTTCATCTTTCAGAGCCTAGGAGCACCAGAAAGGGAACATTTCTGCTTCAAAAGACAGACAGAAGGTACTTCTTATGCTGGAAGCAGAGTTTGACCTTAYGGATCTGAAAGAAAATCTTTTAACTCACAGGGACAATATGTTGCATTTTTATGTGACTTAATTACCAATGACAAAGCTAGAGTATTCAGAATTAGTAAGATAAACTTTTAAAGAAATGTGTGTCTTGCCTTGAACTATAAAAAGGGGCAGCCTGTTTTAATGAAAACATCCCCAAAAGGATTGTTCTAACTTGTTTCTCTCAGATAAAACTGCTGCCCTACTTTTTTAATGGTTTCCCTCTTAAAGTCTAATGCATCTGCCTATACATAGAGTGGAGTTCACTGGAAGTGCAAGTGGATTTTTATAAACCTCATATCTTTGTGGTGTCTCTCTGGAACTCGTCTGTGCAATGGTTCTGTGCCTCTCACCTGCCTTTTTTTTTTTTTTTTTTTTTTTTTTTTTTTTTTTTTTTTTTTTTTTTTTTTTTTTTTTTTTTTTTTTTTTTTTTTCTTGATGGCTAATCTTTAAGGTCCCAGGTTGTTTTCAGTTTCTATTTTGTATTATCTTTAGAAATCTTACCTTGCAATTTGTTTCACTTTTAAATTATCTCTTAGCCAGTTGAATCTGTTAGTCCTGGATAGCACCATGMCTAAGGAGGGTCAGTGTATTTGTAGACTGGATCTTTCTTTGCAATTACAGATGAGTCATTTTAAATCTTCTGTGGAAGAGCAGAACATGTGAAGGTTTCTTAATTTTTAAGAAGCTGGGACATGGAGAACATGAAAGTAACTGTGTTCTGTGTACAATTCTGCAAACGCTGTAAAGACTATTTCACTCTTCAAACCCTCAAAGAGCTTTTAACACCTCTGGTTTTAACAATAGGTGATGGGTTGTGCAGTGGTTTTCTTTTTCCCCAAGCTAAAGAATTGTAGGTGTCTTTCTGAGAGGTGAGCACAAATAAAACACTTTCCAAAGAGGGAGAAATTACTGCAGTAATTTTTGGTGAGTCTGGTACTTTATCCCTTTTCTTTCATTGTGTTTTTTGCTTTTGTCAGCCACATCTGATGTGTGTCTGCAGGGAGGCTCCCTACTGAGAATTCCTGTATTTTTGTAATGTGTAACAAAAGAGGCTTTAAAATTAGGAAAGCTTCTGGTAGCAATAACACTAAGCACAATCTTACACCATTTAGGAGTCAATCATGTATAAACTCAGCATTCAAGACTGACAGGACTGGAGGCAGCGTTCAGAACATGCCTCAGACTGGAGATTTGAGAGGACACAAGCTCCTCAGCTGTTTKTATGTGCCAAAACTGCCATTTAATAAGGAGGGCATTTTTGTCACTGTCACAGGAAGGCAGGGTACACACCTATGTCTGTGTTAATAATTATGCAGAGATTTTTCTTTCCTCTGAGGCCATCTTCACTACTCTTTAATTGAATTCATAAGATCTTTAAAAATTTTCAGTGCCTATTTAATTCAGCAGAAGACCTCAGGGATGAATGTGTGCTTAGGCCACAGAGCAATGAAATTATTTTTCCTCTCTTCTTATGAATATTGCCTCTGGTATTCTGTTAGTGGATGAAGCCATGTTAAAGTTGGCACACTGCACAAAACRTTTCACCTGCTGCAATGCAGATTTTTTTTTTTAATTCAGATGTATTTGTTTGTTTTCAAACTTTGGAAGATTTTTCAAACATCTCAGAAGCTTCATGAAGTGYACACAGAGAATCTCCACTTTGATCACAGATCAGCAACGACTACTGCATTTTGAGTKCCTTGTTAGCTATATAGAGCACTAYGTRTTTATTCACAGAATTTTATCCCTCAAAGTTTTAAYTGCTTTCAGAGGTAAGGGTTTACTTATGGTCTAAAAGCAATGATGTGCACAAAACAAACTATAAGTGAGGATATTCCTACTTATGGGGCATCAAAGATACATCTCTTTCTTCAGCATTTTGTTTTGTTGCAGTGKTATGGTTGAAGTTGATTGTAGTGAGCAGTAATGGCATTAGATGTGTCAGGARTTGAAATATAAATAATACCATCTGAAGCAGATGATGGATTTTTTTTTTTTTTTTGAGAGAACCCACTCTCTCTCCTGGGATAGTTTAGTTTAATAGAAATTTTTCAAAATGATTTTATATTGTTATATGTCTAAATCCATTCTTAGTTGTAAATGGATGTAACAGTCAATAATATTTATAGTGGACAGAGAGTTATTTAAGAAGGATAAATACTTTTATGGACTTAATCCTTRTATCATAACCATCACAGTCACACTTGTGAGATTTGCAAATCACTATGCAGTAATCATAAAAAAATGAATGAAAATTCCAATCTGTGAAAAAAATTTCTTTCTATGAATTATTCCTTGCAGTTAACAACAAATGCTTGTTTGTATTGTGTGCTGCACCCTCATTGCTACCACGAGAAGATGGAAAGTCTGAACCTTCTACAGAATAACTTCTGCTGATTCCTGGTAGGAGGGAGGTCTGAAAACAAGGAAAGAAGTGGCAAAATCATGTGCTGATGGGTTCAGATAGCATTAAATTGCTCTGGTGTCTGGCACAGGGACTGCAGGGCAGGGAGACATCCCTGACACACAAGAACCTCACCCTCCACCACAAATGCCCTGTCCTTGGTGGACCCCTGGATCCCAARAAGGATGTTCAAAATCTCCATGTGATGCATAGGAAATCTGAACTTTTTAAATGCCAGATGTTTTTAGGTTGCGACATAAAAGAAAAACCACATTTTCTTTTCTGAGGTTATGCTCTGAAAAAAGTGGTTTCAAATGAGATCTGCTCGGGGTGGCCTCTGCAGCGTAGCTGGTGCCTGGCTGTGGCTGGAACGGATGTGGCTACGAGAACTGTTTGGGGCTTTGGTGTCTGAGCTGCACGTAGATCTTTGTTTGCACCTAATATTGAGCTGAAGAAATTCGATCCTAAATTCATATTGTTTTCCCAGAGCCCCTGGTAACTGCATAGCAGGGATGAGCTTTGACCCCAGCCTTGATCTGAGCTCAGTTACTTCTGAGGAATTGAAGTCTGGTCTGCAGCTCACCTGCTGCAATTTTGAAAATGTCCTATGAATAAAATATTAACCAGGAAGTTCAGCATRCTTGGTTTTACCCTCTGACCTCATCTTTCCAATCTGAAAAGTTTTCAGTAAGATTAAAAATCTAAGTTTCCAGCCTTTGGCCTTGACCTTTTGCTTTCTCCATYGATTTGACATCATTAGTCTCCTTTGGTGAGCAGAAGCTCCTGGCATGGAGTTTGCTGCTCGGGTACCTTGCTGTCACCAAAACTGGAACAACCTCAAGCTACACTTAAATTGCATTACTTGCCTGCCCAAAGGGAATCTTATAGGTCTTTTTGTTGTTGTTATTGTTGTGGTTTTTTTTYCCAAGCAACATTTCCTTTCTCAACACAAGATTATTCACCAAAGCCAGAAAAAGAGTAAATAGATTTTTTAAAAGCTCTTGGGGACTTTGCTTGAGAATACAAAGCGAGAATGGATCAGTATTAGACATAAAGATAATGGAATTTTTTCTACAAGAGGTTTAATTTTTTGGCTTTTATATTATTTTTATATTATTATTTTATATAATAAAGATAATGGAATTTTTTCTACAAGAGGTTTAATTTTTTGGCTTTTATATTATTTTTATATTATTATTTTATATATATTATTTTATATTATTTTATATATGGCTGAATATTTTCATTGTGAAGAGTATATACATTTGATTTTTATATACTTGTATATATACAGGTTCTTTTATATATATTAAAAACTATCCTTGAAAATCATATTTTCAAGGTAATTGAATATATTTTTCTCTCTATAATTGCAAAATGTACAAATTAATCCAGAAGAAGCAAGTCAGATCTTAAAATTTTATTATCTTCATTAAAAGAATAAAATATTAGCACATAGTCTTCACAGATRCAACTTCCCAATGCAATTTTCTTTCAATTGTTTTATATTCAAAGCAGTTTTATAATGATTTACTAACCAATCTTTATCTGTRAGCTTTTTGAGACAGATACCAAGAAAAAGAAATTATTTAGAAGTATCTCTGGAGGTCTCTCCTCAATGGATATTAAAAACCACTTTTTCTGATTAAGTAAAACAAAGATGTAAATTTCTTCCACAGTGTGGAAAGGAGTTCTGTTTCATGAGAAGATAAAATATTTTGCATAATCTCCAAACATTCAATTGAGGTAAGATGGTATCTGAATGTTAAATGGCTTCTTAGGTAGAAGTGTTTTCTCTATTAAAAAATTACTTTGATAAATCAAATTATGTCCTTCTCTTAAAAAATAGTATTTGCCTAAAGTCAGGGTTTCATAGGTCAAATGAGATATAAAAGTGCAAATTCCAGGACCAGCTCAGCACCAGTGGACAAAGTGACAGGACTGAAATTCTTGGCAATAGCAGAGCTCTGTCCGAGCACAGGGAAGAAAATAATTGGGTAGAAGAGAGGGAAAGAATTTAAGGAGAAATCAGAGAGAYCAGTTGAGAGTCCATCAGTCCAGGAATTTGGTGGTGGTTGGAGAAGGCAAGGGGCCAGGAGGAGCTGATAGGAGGAGCTAATATGAGCCCGGTGGCTGAGGCAGAGGTGACCATAGAGGGGTGACCATAGAGGTCAGTCGGGTTTGCAGCACTTGGGTGGAGGTGACTGGAAGGGGTCAGGATGGGGCCAGGGCAGGGACTGTCCCTAAGGGCTCCTGRGGCTGGGGAGGCCATGCAGAGATGGGGAAGCATTACCAGGGGAAGCCGATGGAGAAGGGCTGAGAGTTCTGTCCACAGACGGGATCCCCAGACTCTCCTGCTCTGTGCAATCCCCTCCTGCCACTCCTCAATAACTTCACTATTGCTGCTGCATTTTATCAAACAGCTGAAAGTGCCCTTTCGAGTGTCTGTCTGCTGTGCAGCACATGAGGAGCTGTCACATTATTCCATTGTGGCACATCTTGGAAAAGAACTGCCACAGCAACMCCCTACATTATCCTGCAAGGAATACTTTCTCAAGGAGGGAGAGCAAACAGGGCTGTGCTGTGCTCTGTGGYGCTGTTTTCACTTCACGATGGCAGGGAGTTTTAGAGGTTTGTCCTGCTGGATTGCTGGAAGCAAGCCTGTCATCCAGAAACTTTCTGAAGGTGCCTATTTGAAATCTCTGGYAGAATGGCCCTCAGATTGTCAGTATTATGGTTTCCTTAATCTGTGCAATTAAGTTTTGTAAGCAACATAGTAAAAATCTGGTGCTACTAAATAAATGCAYATATTCATTGTGAAAAGCTGAGCTRTGGTGACTTGTTACATGATGATGTGGAGGTGACTTTTAGTGATTCAAGCCTAAATCTGCCAGTGTGTAAGTACAAAAGATGTGGGGGCTCYGCTTTCTGCTAAATGCAAGTATTGGCAATATTTTTTTTCAAAAACAGAAGTACCAAGTTCTATTGTTTTCCTGTTGAATAAAGATAGTTTTGTACAGTGATGGGACAGCTGGAAATGGGCCTAAGAGACAAAAAGTTTAACCTCATATATAAATATTTTTGTGTCATATAGTATCTAATAGGAAAATTTTAAAATATGAGGTAGTAATGATCATACTGTTTTACATCTTTGCAGAGTATGTCTTTTTTTTTTTTATCTTTTAGTTGGTTTTTTTTCAGGATATCCAGCTGATGGTTACAGCCTGCAGAGATCTGCAGAGCAAACTCCAAAATTTAAATATTTTGCTTATGTACTGTTTGAAAAAGAGATGATGGTACCTGCTTGAGCATGTTCCTGTGTTAACACAAAAACCTGCACCAGGTAAAGCTCAAACCTGCACTCCTGGATCTGTGCACACCTCAGACTTAACCASCAGACTGTGACACACATTGCAAATTACTCTCTTTACTGGATGCTTCTGMGTCCAGCTGAATGGCAAATTCTGGGTGTGCTCACTAAACCAAGTGGAAGCAGTGCAGGAACACCTGGTCTGCAGGTGCCAGCCCTCCAGAGCAGCTGGGAAGATGTCTTGGCAAAAATGAAGGCTGATGGGAGTGCATGTGATGGCACAGCTTTGGGCATGTGGAGAAAACATTGCCTTAAAAATCAACTGGGTGTGGAAGTGAGATTTTTTTTTGTCTTAAACTTAAGCACCTAAATTCCATGTAAATGAAAATGCAAGTATTTTAATTCCTTCTGGGTTACAGATGTATTTACCCAAGCATGCCTGTAGATGTTGCAGATGACTCTGGATGCCAGCTGGATGAGCTTTTAAATGCAGCGTAAGTGTGTGTGTACAGGGTGGATGACTTTGTAAATTCAGATTGGGCARGATCATTCCTTCTCACTTGTGGGCATCACCTGGTTCAGCATCTGCTTCATATTCTCTCACAGTAAGCTGAAGCAAACCACTGCCTCCCACTCACTGCTGCACTGATTCATGTGCAGGGCCTATTAAAACACCCTGGAGCAGGATCTTGCAGCACTGGGATCAATGGATATGGAATGAAGACCATCCTATGTTATGTAGTCTGCAGCCTGAGCTGGCCAAAGAACAGCTTGCATTACATCTGTGCCTCTTTGCAAAGCATTCAGGCAGCCTTGGGGAACTTAAAACATGCCCTTAACTTCACATTTCTGGACTGAGAGGTTTGTTTTGTGACTCAGAGAGGCACAGCTGACTTTCAGTTGCTTTTTTTAAAAGAYGGTATGCTTCAGTGCCCTGTGTATAAAAGCAAATGGAATGAACACAGTGATGGCAACAATACAAACTTTATAACTTTAATCTACTAGGACAGATCATTCAGTGGTGAAGCTGATTTAAAAGGGATGACTGCCATTCTAAAATTGTCTCTCCCTCTCCCTCTCCCTCTCCCTCTCCCTCTCCCTCTCTTTCCAAGCATATTAGCTGGAGCACAAGAGACAATTGTTTGGTACTAAAGGAAATATTTTTCTTCTACTTCATTAGATATGATAATCTGTACTAAAAGTGTCAAATAATCTCTTTAGGGAGCTGCTAATCCACAGCTCAAAGAATCTTCCAGATTCCAGATTTTTCTCTTGCCAAGATATCAACTTTCTTTTCTCTGGGCTCCCTTTTTTTTCCAAGATGACTTCTTTTTGGGAACCTCACTTTTCTGCACCACCTCTGCTTTCCAGGACCCCAAGCACCACACAGTTTATGTGTAGTAGTGCATTGCATAATCAGCCAATTAGTGACTAATTTGCACCTCTTTATTACTGGAGGATTCAGGATGTGGCACTTCAGTTCAGTCCAGGTTTTATCAAAATTTACCTGTTTGTATTGGTTGCAGCAGTCTTCTGCTTGAGAGTCAAAAGTTTAGATCCAGATTCTGCTTCTAAATACCAGTTTTCTGCAGCCCATTAATGTTCAAATTRGAGTTTCTTCTTTCACCTGCTGGAATGGATTTTCTGCTAGGAATTATCTTTCACAAACTCTTTTTTCTTTGTGAAGGAACTCCAGATTCAGAGGAGACTTGCTTCTGCATGTCTCATTCTGTGTTCMAGTTGGTGGCTTCCAGGTCATGTAAAAACACCTCTTGGTGCATTATTTCTATCTGGCAAGCACTGATGATCTCAGGCCAGACTGGAATTGGATTTCTGGCTTACCTGCTGCTGACCTGTGACTGAAGTGAGGGTGGAACATTCAAGGTCTGTCAGGATTATTCTGTCCACTACTGGAGCCAGACTGTCTCTCTTTAAGGATCTGTTCACCTCAGAGAACAGAGGAGGACATTTTCCTGAGCCCTTGGAGGTCTCATGTGCTGCTTGTGTCAGGTTATGGAGCTCCTGCTGCTCTCATCTATCCAGTGAAGCCTCTGATGGAGGAGGTGGCACCTGCACCACCTGCCTGCACTGTGGACTCAAATTGTACCTATGAAAGCTCTGAACAGTGGAAATGKCTTCTCATGAGCTCTCATTTTGCCTTCTCTGCAGGTTGAGCAACATGCTATGGCCAGTCCCTGTGTTTGTAAGTCAGAACATACATACACAACAAGATAATACAGGAGAGAAAGGTGAAATACAACACAAAGTGAATAGCTACACAAAGACATAGCAATCGTGGTTCCAGCACCCCATGCAAGAAGGGCTTTTCGTGAGCTGGCTACATCTGGGTGTCTCCTTCCTCCAAGGACAGGCTTGGAGGCAGCTCAAACCCAGGCTCACATTTGCAGCAATTCTCAGTCCAGCTCTCCTCTCCCAGCAGGCAGAACTCAGAAGGTCCTGGTAAATAATGTGCTTTGAAAGCTCAGGCAAGATATGGTTCCCACCAGTTMAAAGGCCCAGTCCAGAGCTAAAAATTGATAAAATGAGTTGTCTGGTATTCCCACCCCATAACTTCCATTCATTTCTGATTTTCCAAAACTGAGAGCTTAAAGGAAATTSTAATGCTTTTGTGCCCTCTTGTCTACTGTGCTGCGCAGTCCATGTTGTGCACACCAGGCTTAATTCCCTTCCCTGCTGGTAAACCTCTGAATTTGATTAGAGAGAAAGATGAGATGTCCAGGCTGACAAACCTACGCTTAAAAAGTTAAAGGGAAAAAGAAAAAGCCCAACAAAAAATATTCTAGGCTTAGCAAGCGGTAATTGGATTGCTTTCTGGCTTCATTTCTGCTTCCTCCCACTCCCACTGCTTAGCCAATATTTCATACCACAGCTCAAAATACCTAAGAAGGTGGTTTATACAAAAAATCTCTGTTTTTGGCCTCTAGTTGAAATCCAGACATGGTCAGTGATTATAGGATCAGTGAAGTCCATTGAGTGACCTATGTAAGATAAATCACTGTACTCCCTCAGCATGAAGTTCTTCCTATAGGGAGAAGCAGAGGAAAAGCACCAAAAGATGACTTAAATGTCACTTGTCAAGCTTTCAGTAAGCCCTAACGTGGGTGTGGAGAAGTGTTAGTTTTAACTTCTTCCAGAGTTAAGGATGTTTATGTCCTGTCTGCCAGTCTGGTATTGAAAGTATTTGAAAATGAGCCARTGATTCTTTCCTGGACTGGGGAGGGAGGTTGCTGATGTCTTCGGGAAGATCTTACACTGAAATCCCAGACAAAAGGAACTGTTACCCTTGGTAAGTTGTGTGCATGGTTTGTCTAACCCTTTCAAATATTGTAGCTCAAAATGAAGGCATTTCCTTTTCTAAAGCTTGTTAAATTCTGTTTAAAATGCTGGTATCGGAGGCATGATGTCTCACGCTCCATCCCTGATTTTGACATTGAGTATTATAAATCCCTCAAAAGCTATGGTATGGTATCTTCTATCTAACTGAAAGAATAACAGTCAAACTTCTGGAAACAAAAACTCTGCTTCAGGTCTGAAGGGTTTTGCATCTGTAGCTGGTAAATGAACCTCTGAGGTAATAAAAATATTATCTCTGTCATAGAGGATAATAAAAAATATCACCACCTGCTACAAACAGATCYGTGCTTGTAGCCCTGATGAGTAGGGATTCCTCTGCAGCTGTAACTAACTTTAGATATTGCTGATGATTTTCTAAGTGCACAACTTGGTCTTAGAAGTTCACTACAATCTTAGAAGTTAACTACAGTTTCCCTTTCACATCTGAGGATGTCAAAGTGTTTGAAGAAGTAGTTCCTGTCATCAACTTTTGATATACTGCCTTTCTCTTTCATCTTATTCCCTATTATCCTCCATTTCTTATGTTACATGGCAAAGAGACTWAATCCTCCCAGTCTTGTGTATTTGTGAGCTTCTCTGCTTTTAAGGTAAAGATTTCAAACTTTTCATTTACACTTTCTGGTGCAGATCCTTTGCCCTACCACAGTTCTGCCTCCCTAGTTTATGTAAAGTGTCTTGTGCCCCCTGCAGGCCTGATTCAGAGGTGAATTATGACATTTTACATAATCTTAATGCATTGTCTCAGTAAAAGCACCGGTGTAAATTTGCAATGATTATT
>NW_026623431.1:976956-984654 GCF_030028575.1 Malurus melanocephalus
TGACTCACTGATGCAACTCAAAGAGACACGGAACTGGGAATTGTCTTCTTTTTCAAAATTTTTTCAATCTTAGGGAAAAGTTTTGAGAGTTTTGAGAGCTACATTGCCCTGTGAAGATCTGGGAAAACATCGAAGCTATTTTTCAAGTTGTACATCTAGGGGGTGAAAGGCCAGATAAAATAAAATGGCAAGTTTCATTTAATATCCCCATACATCATTAACTGTTCTGTCAGTGATGTACAGATAACGTGCCATTAAAATCCTTCAGCCGGCGTTCTTTCCTTGCCTGGAGGATTTTGGCTGCAGGGTTTAGCAGGGAAGAAAAGCAGTGTTAGGCTGAGGAGGCAAATGGATGCTCTGAAATGGCAGAAGGTGCTGCAGCCAGGGCTCAGGGAATGCCCTCCAGCACGGGTGGGTGTGAAAGTGGCAGCAGCCACAGGAACCATCTGTGTGCAGGGAGCGAGGGAGGGCAGCTCCAAGCAAAGGGCAGCTGTGGCTTCCCTTCCCACAACCAAAATGAGGAAGAGATTTTATTTCAGTGTGAAAATTCGGAGGTAACTACCACAACAAAGAGAGTAACTGCGGCATCCTGCTCTAGTAGGAGTAACGGGCTAGTTTTGTAACTGAGTGGGTTTTTAATTTCCATATCCTTCTTAGGACAAATCTGCTTCTAAAGCTGGCGATGTACGGCAAAAGTGAACTTGTCACGTATCCACAGATTTGGAGGTGCAGCTGACAGCTGAGATCTAATGAGTCTGGAAGTTCTCTTCCCCTTTCCCAACCCAAATCCTAATAACTCGGACTCCAAACAAGACATTGAAATGTGTKGGTTCAAATCAAATTGTTTCACTCAGGTCATCAAAGTTAGTTTTTATTTTTCCTGTTGACTGCCAAATGGTTAGGAAATTCTAACAGCAATATTTTATTTCCCCTAGCTTTTTTGCTCCCTCACAAAAAAAAACATAAATTAAAGACACGACTGCTAGGTGCAACTRCAGCTGGGTGAATGGAACCAAGCCCAGAGAGTTGTATGAAATTAATGGGGCTTGCAGAACCCCCCTTTACCCCATCCTCAGGCACAGGCAGCTGTCACTGGGCTGGGCAGGGCACAGGGTCCTTACCATGAGCTCCTGTTCCCTGCTGGTTCTCTGTGGGCAATAATGGTTTCCTGCTTRTACCACAGCGTATCTAACCTTAGCCCCAACCTGCCAGAACTGGAAACTTGCCTTAAAAGGAGGAAAAATGAACTGAGAGAGGGAAGAGCTGATGACTGTCTGGTGTCTTTTTGATGTGGAAACAAGAAGATGAAAGTAGGCTGATTTGAAAAATTTGCTGTTTGCATGGATGATCTGATGAAATTCAARTTTTTGAATATGCCCCAAATTTATGGGTCATTGTTGTCTTTAATTTGTCTGAGTATTACCTTCAATCATGCATTGAGAGATTCTACTTAATGCCAATGGAATTATCAWCATGTTACAAAAAGAAATCTTCTCTATTTCTTTCAGCAATTTGACTCACCACTCTATTAAGCTGCATTTGTTCTTATTTAGAATGTATTTTTCAGATACCCATTTCAAATCCAAGTAAAAAGTTAATTTAAAWTTTTTCTTTCCAATTCAGATAAAAATGACACAGGCTGACTAAAGCAGGCACATTTCCAGATAATATTTGTCCCTCTATTTTTACTAATTTCCTGATGATACCCTTGTTTTTCCCTCACCTGTTGGTCTCTCTGCAGCCTGTGACTGTGGGTTGGTTTACAGAACAGTAGAGAAGGTAAAATATGTGTTTTAGTGCAGTACCAGGGGCACAGGAGTCCAGGTGAGAGCAGGGTCAGACATCCTCTGCAGTCATGCAGCTTCACAGTGAAGGGTGAACAAGGAGGGGTCTGCACACATATTTATATATATCTGGTAAATCCCACATGGGTTCTGAAAAAAAAAAGAAGAAAAATAAACAGCAGACAGGATAGAAAAACTCATCAATTTTTCATTCATATCTATTTTTTTCAAGTTTCTACAGAAACAAATAAAAGTCATGTTCTGTGGCAGGAACTGCTGACAAAGAGAAGTGATCACAGGATGCCACCCTAAAGTTGGRGTTTGCAAATACTCCCAAACTTCGGTTATTTTACATGAGTGCCATCACACTGACCTTGGTCCTGTGGCTGCAGGCACAGCTGCTGTTTGGGACAGCAAAGGACTGGGAGATCAATGTGATTCTTCTTCCCCAAAGTATCTTCAGTGTCAATTAGGGATGTGCTCATGGCCAGGAAGAGCTGAAAGAGGAGGAGCAGGAGAGAGCAGAGCASGAAGGACTCGCTGTTGGATTGGCATGGCCAGGGGGCTGCTGCAGGCAAGGCAGARTGTGAAGGGGGACAGTGCAGAAGATACAAACTGAGGTAGGAAATCAAGAAGGAAATTAATCAAGTGAGTAATTGAAAATTACTATAATTTTCTTTTGAAGAGAATAAAAGTAAACTCAGCCTCTGTGCAATTAGCAAGGAAACATGTTAATAGTTATCACAGCTATGTGAGAAAGGGAGGTGAAATAGAAAGGTGTGGGGACCAGTCATGAAATTTGATAATTTTTTTCCCCATCCCAGTGTCCCCTAGACTAGAGGGTGATTTTTCTGCCTCCTGATTGTCAGGTTTGAGTCATGATCTGAACTGCAGAGATGCCAACACAGCAATTCTTAGGTAGGGCTAGAAAGAGACATTTTTTCCTTTAATTTGAAGAGGCAAAGATTGAAAAGATACCTGGGGCATGTCCCCATAAGCCTTAGCAATGCTGTAGAAAAGCTTAGCAGCTTTGTCTAAATTTGTTCTGGGAAGCTGAAATTTGAACATCCCATCACGCACAAAAGTAAAACGATAAATCCTGCTCTGCTAACTCTGCTTTTACGAGGTTTCTGTGTGACAGAGACGGAAGGGAATGAGCTCAGAGTGTGGCTTTCCTGCCTGAGTGTTGGCTTCTGGCTAGCCTGGGTATTTTATGCTCAGGTGCTGGCCATTAAATAAATCTTCGTATGATGCAAATGTTTGCAGCTGTGTTTGGAATTGTTGATCTTCAGAATAAAACAAACCATGGCTAAGAAGGTGTGGAATTGTTGCTGAATTTATTCCTAATAGCTCTTTTAGTTTAAAGGCATTAAACTGCCCCTGCAGTAACTGCTGCTCTACCAAGGATGGAGGAAGGCCTGCCAAGGTAGGTGTACTCCATCACAGGCAATTGGGAGGAGACATATACCTCATAAACTGTTTTCTTTCTCCATCTTGTTTTAAAAATACCATTTGGCTGTACACAACTGCATGAATTTTCTCAGTATTGTGGAGAAGCTAAAAGGAGAGCTCACCAGATTCCTGTTTGTGCATGTTTTGCTGGCCTTCCCTATATCTTTGGGTGTTATGGTATTTGAAAAAAAAATACATCTGTGTATCCAGTTGTCTTCATGTCATTTACTCACTTACTCTGGAGCTGTTCTCATCCACGCAAAACTTTCTTTAATGAAGCTCTGTAGATTGTTTGGTCTCTGGTTCACTGCTGTGCCTGTGACAGGCAGGGCTGTCCCTTAGCGTGGCTTTGCTGCTTTGGGCTGCCCTCTTTAACCTGCAGAGAGTCTTCTTCATGAGACAATTCCTCTGATTCCAGTTACAGGAGAAACAAACTGCTTCAAAATGCCTCCACCTCATCAGTGTGAAGAATTGAGTACTGCAGTACAAACTGGTGCATTACCAGTGAGCTTTGGGAAAGGTTTGTTTTTTTTTAAGCTACTCACTTTGAAAGGCACAATGGTTCTTTGAAAGCGCCTGGTATTTTGAAAGGTTAACAATGCTCACTTTGGAAGATAGATCAGTAAGTAAGACAAAAATGTCTAGAGAGCCACTGAACTATATTTATTATATAATTCCAGTTGCAGCTTTTTACCTGTTAGCTTGTTTTTGGATATTACAGATAACTTCCTATATTCTTCCACATTTTATTCTTTTGGTCTTTTTGTGCAACAGAATATGCATGCCTGCTGTACACAGCCAACCTGATTGATGCTGTGTTGCATTTCTGGTTTAAAGCTGTGTTTGTTTCTGCCCAACRTTTGGGTGTTTTATTTTGCTACACRTGAGCACCAATGCAACCTGCCCCAGGAGTGCAAACTCACCTTTCTAGAAAAGCTGATTTTTTCTTTACCGGGGTGTTGAAATCAAACCAGGAAATGTTCTTGGAAAAGTGATCATTCCACATCATGGTTTTCAGAAATATATTAATGTAATAGTTTGATAAAGGGCTTGAGCATATACCACATCTTACAAGCTGTAGAAAACTTCACTGACACTAGACAGCACCTTTAACTGGTGACAGGTTACTTAGAAGTCTGTTTCCTCAGAATATGTTCTGCACGAATGTAACTGGTTATTCTGCATTGCTCTCAGCAAGACAGATGCCCATTTGAGAGATGAATCATCTCAGTTTGCTTTCAGGATTTTGATTTATGCACCATTGGAGATACTCTGTAGAATGGCAACAGCTTTACTCCTAGGAGCAGACTGCATTGTGTACCACCACTCTTTTATTCCTGTTAAAAACAAAATGCTCATCTGGTTTATTAGATTTATGTCAGAATAATTCCTCTCCTTTCTTCTGTGAAGGCAATGTCTTGTCWGTTCTCTGTTTTGCTCTCCATTGCATATTTCACTGGCCTGACCTGTGCTTTGCTGCTCCTGAGCTAAGCAGAGCAGCAGTTCAAAGTCTGGTGAAAAGCTCTTTCCACTCATGCTTGTCAAATTGAAAGTCATTTTTAGAATGTTGAACTYGGGAACTTTGGCATTTTCTTTCTTAGTTTTTTTTGCTAGTTCAAAATGAGTCATCTGCCATTTAACRATCACAAAGAATTAAGGCAGCCGTTGTCTTTTTGGGAGCTCGAGTACAGCRTGAAAGATGTGGTGAACTGAAGGGTGGCTCTCCTCACCCTCAAACTGCAGTTCTGTGCTTGGACACCTGGCTTTGCCCTGTGTCTGGTCACTGGGGCTGGTCACCAGCTGCTATTTCAGAAGGTACATGGAAGTGTCTAAGAAAAGCAATTTTATTGTCAGCAAGCTTTGTGTCATACAGGAATCTGTAGCCAGTGGAAAATTTTTAGGGATCAGCAAATAGAAAAACATTGCTGAGTGTGAACCCGATTTTTTTTTCTGAATTCCCACTCCATATTGAAAAAAAAAACCCCAAAAAAAACCCCCCAAAAAACCCCAACAAAAACCTCAGAAAGTTAAGCACAACATTTTGCTAAGAGATATGACGATGTTACATACAACACGTTCTCCAAAAAGCAGGAAAATTTGACTTCTTACCTAGATGCATGAACTCCTTGCATTGATCTCCTGTAAGAAATGAAAAATTATTTAATTTCAAAAGAAAAGAGAAACTGCTCATCAGGAATGKTTCTTGGTTTGTCCCAGCTCCCAAACTGTGTCTGGGAAGTTTTTGGGAGGCTGCAGGTCAGCATGGGCTAAAACTGAGCCAGGCACCTCWGTAGTGATTCTGTGCTGAGCAGCTGCAAGGTTCGAATGTCTGGGCCTGTTCCCTTTTGATTTACAGGCTCAGACAACTGCCAGAGAACATAGGGGATATTATTTTTTGGACCATCTGATGAGATGGGTGCCATTCCTCTGTGCACCTCTGCTGCCACCTGATCTCTCCTCCAAGGATTTGCAGGAAGATGTGTGCATGGAGGTTGTGCAGCCAGGAGGATTCCCTGCCATGGACYGGGAGCAGGGGCAGAGGGGTCCCACCAGCAGCTTTTCTGCAAGATTGTGTAAAGGAGCAGTCAGTGTGCAGTGATGGATKGCAGGAGGTTTCCACCGTGCATTAGGCAGCTGGGATGAACATTACCCAGAAGAATTTCAATTAAAACACAAGTCCTGGCTCTCCAAGAAAGATACAAATTAGAGAGTAACACAGGACTTGTGGGCAGACCTTCACGAATGCCAGGCTTTGGACAAGAGCTTAATAAATACTGACTTGTTTGAGAACAAATTTAGTGGCTAGTATCACTACCAACAAGAGGGGCAAGGTGATGGTGTCCTTTAGAGTTTAAATATAACCTGCTACTTGCCGGAGTGAGAAAAGATATAAAGTAAGAGAGACATTTATCTCCTTTTCTGGCACAAGAGATTCACATCCTCTCTGAAGTGATCTGAAAAGCAGTTTCCAATACACAATAAATTTTTCCTTAATTTATTATTTTTGTAATGGACTTTGGCCAAACTGCAGCATTTACCATCTTTTACACAGTTTTTGTTTTGAAGCATGTGGGAAATTTRCTAACATTGAATTTAATCCTAAAGGACAGGAGAATGATTCCAGAAATTACTTGTGTCACATTGTGTGGTAACAGGGTTTGCTTTGGGAGTTAAATTCAAGCCTTTGTAGGTAATAAATTGTGGACCATAGAGCACAGTGATTACATACTATAAGATGCTTTGATGAACTGATAGAAAAATATGTTTTTCTCTGGCAGCTGTAATTTTACAATCAAACCAGTTCCAGATTCGTGGCTGTTATAGCTGAAGTAGCTTGGAAACATTGGGATGTCAGCTTGTTCCAGGTGGTGCAAACCCTGTGTCTATATTAACCCAAAGCATACCTTAATTTCATTCTTGCTAATTTACTGGTGCTCATTGAAAATCACATGATAGTAGAAAAGGGATTTTGATAGTTGTGAAAACAATACTGATTATTCTATTCCCACATTGTTTTGAAAGTGCATTTAGATAAATACCATCGGTAGATGAGGATGATTTTTCCTGAAAACCAGAAAACTTGTGCACWGAATAGTTTGATCATCTGTGCTTGCAATGACAATGATTACCATCACACTTTACTCTCTGCTTTCRGCAGAATCAACAGAGCTTGATTAAGATTAAGAATCAACAAAAAGATCCAGGAGGAAAAAAAATGGTGACTGGATAAAGTCTATATTTGAATAAAACAGTACATGGGAAAACCCATAGGATCATAGAATGGATTGGATTGGATTGGATTGGATTGGAAGGAGCCTTAAAGATCATTTCGTTCCAACCCCACTGCCATGGGCAAGGACATTTTCCACTGGAGCAGGCTGCTCGGGAGCAGGGGAGGAGAGGCTGCAGTTGGGATTCCTCTCCCAGCTCATYTCACTGTCAGGCTGTGGATGAAACTCCTGCTGAAATTGGGATGGGACAGGAGTTCCTCCAGGTTTGCTCAAGCATGGCATGTCTGTAACCCACAAGAGACCATGTTCTCAATAATCAGCTGGTCTGCGTAGGTTTGATCTTTTGACACCAATTTTAGCACAAATCACYGAAGAGGGGCTGCACCTCTTTGGCTTTGTGGTGGTCTACACTTACCACAGTGAGTATCCCTTTGTGAGGCAGTTCTAAAAAAAAAAAAGCCCACCTTCACCTGGTGGGGCTCATTTTCTCAGCTGCCCTAAAGCCAAGAGAGGGAAGGGTTTCCTAGGACACAATTTGRGTATCAGACAGGAGGCAAGCAGCCCCAGGACTAAAGGCAGTCTTTGTGGATTCCTCTCAGTGCCTTGGCAAGCCTGGAAGTCTTCCCCCTATAAACGTCATTTGTCATCAGGAGAGTTTCAATTTTTCACCTTTCATCTTAGCATAAAATTTACATTTCTTCTTGGGGGTGTAAAGGACCAGGATTTTCTCA
>NW_026623431.1:984824-1074057 GCF_030028575.1 Malurus melanocephalus
CAATACTTTTGGTGGGAAGCAATGCAATGCTGTCACTCGCTTATCACCATGGCATCCAGGTGTTACTTTTCTCAATCTTTCTGCAAACTGCACACATTTGTCAGCTATCCAGCCTGATATTGCTGGCAAAAAGTGATTCGGAGTGTGACTCCAGCAGCCCTGGTATCCCTGAAAAGCTAGGCAATGTCAAGATAGACAAGGAAAGAATAATTTAGATAATTCTCAGGTTCATTTCTCTTCCTGTCTGTCATATCTTTCTATTTAAAAGTAATTTGTGTAACCTGTAAAATTGGAAGGTGATTATTAGATTACTGAGCAGTTGGACAGACATTTGAATGAGGCAGATTTGATAACTGCAGGAACTTTGCTGCAAAAAGCTGACACTTGAATTTGCTTCCTTAAAGACCTGCTCAAACTGTAACATTTAAAAACTATTTTGAATCATTTAGAAGAGTCAGATTTCAAACCCACTCTGTTTGCAGACCTTTTCCCAGTGCTCAGGTGCTGACAGAGTAAAGGTGCTCATGGCCCAACTTGCCGTACTCATTTCATATCAAAATCTGGCCACTTCTGTTATTGCTCACATGCATTTCAAGGTCTCTTGAAAAGCCTGTCCTTTATCACGAGTATTTTATAAAAGAAAAAACCCAACTAATTAAAAATTGTCAGTCACTAGTGTCATTCTGTGAGCAGTGGATGAAGTGAGCCCAAGAAGTATGAGTTCAACAGTTGGTTTTGGGCTCTGGATGGGAGGGAACAATTTTAAAATTAGCCCTCATTTTTTTAATACTTGTGTTATATACTTTTTATACTTTTTTATACTTCTAGACTTTATGACCAGTAAAACTCAGCCACTGCCCTGATTTCAGGTGTTTTCTGTTTTCTTTATATAGCCAAGTTGTTTTGGTTGGGTTTTTTTTTCTGTAGTTCTTCAGTCATTCATTAGACAAGTTGCAACTGCCCAGGATGAGACATGGGCCATGGATTATGGATTTGCCACTGTGCCAAATGCCTTTGATAGCAGTATTAGTAGAAAGAGATGTCAGGACAGAGAGAAAAGGCCCTTCCCACCCCAAGGGTCTGTGACACTGAAGGGTTCTGGCTTTTGATGTCATTTACAATGGAGCATGTAATAATATATCTGCATCCCTGGCTTCTAGAGCCTGAGAGATGAATATGGTGAAATTTGCATGGCAGAAAGCTGGGAACATTAGAGGTYTCCTCTCTCCCTGCCTGTGTGTCCTGGTGGGGTGCTGGGTTCCCAGTTAAGAGTGGGGCCAGAGCCACTGGAGACCTTTCAGCCTCAAGCCACTGCAGCCACTGCAGACTGAGCTGCATTTGGTTTTATTCTGCTGCTCAGAAGCACCCTGATTTACTTTGGCTGTGATAGGTATGGCCAGCTTCCCTGCCTTCTCCCAGCCTCGTCTGACAATCTTTTGAAAGGGAAGAGCCACAGATCTCTCTGTCTCCCAAATGCTCTCTCTGACAGGACAAAACACCCTTGAGCAGATGGTGAGTAGAGATGAAGCAGCTCCTYGGGTGTCCCGCGGCTCTGCTCTCAGAGAGGACGAGCAGATCTGCAGATGGGTTTCTGAGCTCTCCCAACCTCCCTGCAGGCACATTTCACCYTTTACTGTTGCAGTATCTCTTGCAGCAGTGCAGCTCCATTGCTGTTGTGTGTYAGCCATGGCCACAGTGACCCCTGAGGTGCTGAGAGAGGTCACGGGGCACAGCTCACCCCGAGGCAGAGTTATGGCTGTGACCAAGCTGGTGTGAGCTGATGTGAAAGGTGATCTTTAAAATCACTTCAAGGGTGTCTCTGTTYCAAAAGAGAGCTATTTAAGGTAAAGCATTATGTAACTACTGCAAGTAGATAGTCAGCTCTTCCAAGTTGATTATCTCTGCTGATGGAAGGAGTAAAATTCAGCAACTGCGCAGTGCGTGTTTATTGTGCAGCAGATGTTGGGATTTGGAATATATATTGAAGAGAYGCCATTTTCTGTTTATTTTATTTTCAACATGGTATTATGTGAGTGCATATTCTSGTGACTCATTTGGGAAAATTAAACTTGTGCCTATCAAGTTCCTGGAGCACAGCAAGGCACCTGGAAAGTTCTCGATGGGTTATGGTAGAGCTCGTTCCTTCGTTTAACCACATTGCCCTAATGGGGAGCACATTTACACCAGCCACTGCTTCCATCCAGATGACACAGACTGGAATCTCCTGCTCCAGATTATCAACACAAATCACTACTTCTGCTAAAGTTGAGCCAAGAGAATAAAGTTATTTAGCAGCAACTTTATTTTATTTTTGCCACATGCCTTTAAAACAGAGYGTAACTGAGAGTTGTGGCGTTTCTGTATTGTGATGCTTGGCTGTAATTACTAGAGACTTTACAATTGRTATGTTTAGCATTTTGAATTTTAGATGCTAATTAAAGCTTTTTCTGATTCCTACTGATTTCTGTTTTTTGGACTTTTTCCATGAGCCAGGAGGAGCAGAGATAAACCCTGGCTCTGTGGATAATGAATGGTGAGGGAAGGTAGCCACATTTTGCAGTACTGTTATCTAGAAATGATACACTCAATATGGCTGTGGCTTTTTCTCTTCTGCACTGTAAAATAATTTCAGGGTAAAATAAGTTCTGAACAAGTGAAAAACCTATCATCAATACTGCAGGCTTCWGCTGGAGACAGAAATATATGGATTAACAAGAGAGAGGTTTTTCTGGGTGAAGTCACTCAAAAATTCAACAATTATCTCTTGTATTCTGTCAGTTAAGAAAATTGCACTGAAAGGCTTTGATTATAGAGTGGAAAAGGAGAAAGAGATGAAAGSAGCTGAAGCACAGATTATTCCACATGGAGTTAGAAACACCTGAGTCTGATATGTGACTGACCCCTKCATGTTCCTCACTGCAGCCAGGGTGGGGGGATTCAAGGCAATTAGGAAGAGATATTGTCAGAATCCTGCTCACTATGTGGTTTCTGTCTGCTCATAGTCCTGTTGTGATAAAGGTTTGATCCTGCCTTGTATCACATTGACAATGATTTAGTCCAGGAGTCTGAGCCTGTGAGCACCAGAACACTGTTGCAAAAAGCCCTSGGAGAACCATGGAAGTAGCCTAGTGCCTTGTTACAGAGGGATTAATTGCATCTAAATCACCTTTCTATAATTCATTCCTTAACACAGCCAGAGAAAAACCTTCCCCATCCCCCACAGACATCTACTCTGCTACCATGCTAACCTTACTGGTATGAAAAAGAAATTGCAATTGAATCCCACTAGTTCTTGTTGAATCCAACAAGAGCACAGTTCATTTCTTCCACTTCYGCAGCAACCTCTTATACATGTGGTTTTTCTCTGTGTGGTGGATTCCTTTATTGTGAGCCTTGGTTCTTTCAATCTTTCTTCAGAGGCTGATGCCTGCCAGTACCACAAAATCTTCCTGAAAACCTATGAGATGAGACTCAGCCCCTTCCCTGGGCAGCCTGTTCCAAAGGGTCATCAGGGAAGTGGTGGAGTCATCCCAGGAGGCATTTAAAGACATATAGATGTGCCAGATTTAGTGTTGGAGCTGGCAGTTCTGGATTAGTGGTGGGATTTGGTGGTCTTAGAGGTGTTTTGCAACCTAAAGGGATTCTGTGGTTGTCGGGTTCTGTGGATTGGTCTCATTTCACATTTGGTTTGTGACCTGCAGGACTGAAATGCACCTCGTTATGAACCTTCAGCAGTGGCTCAGACAAAAGAGGTGGGCTTGAAGGCTGASTGAAAATGTGTAAATCACAATGCTCACCAAAGGCCTGCAGGACCACAGACCTGAAAAATGCTGTGTTTACCAGTGGTGTATAAGCTGGTAAAAAGCAGAAAACAATGGAATTGATGGATAGTATAAGGAGTGGGCTGGAATTATCTGGGGAGTCAAAGTGCCATGGGAATTGTGCTTAAAAGAAGAAGCTGAGACTAAGAAAAAGGATGTTCTCAATGGCTTGGTGTCATTTGGAAGTGGAGTCAACATTCAGGCTGAATAATGTGATTTTTCCCCTCCATATCCTTAGCAGTTCCCCTAAAAACATTCATCAGGAGCCAGGATTCTGAGCTGGTCAGGCAGGCTGACAGCACCCACTGAGCAGCYGTAAAGCTGTTTGGCAAATTCAAACAAGGACAACAGTTCCAGTTTGTGCAAAAACAGTGGATTTTGCTTTGGAGGCTAAATTAAAAAATATATTACTGTACCTGAGCCATTTTGTCATTTATAAACCAAGGCTTTGGCTGTCAAGCCCCAAAGGTTCTGAATCTATGTTACTGCTCACAATTTTTTTCCTGTAAACATTGCGCTAGAGTACATAAAAAGATGCAGGCACCAATAGATTAATATAACTCCCCATTCTACTGCCAATATAAACTAAGCAATATAGAAAGGACTCCACTATTTCAGTATTAACAAGATCATAAAAATTCATGAGGCATTCAAAGCTGCTAGTTAATCTGTGTGAGAATTTCTGAATATGCTCTGTGTAGGACTTGACTGAAAATAACCTACAAAAACTCAGTTTCAGAGGCTTTTTAAGCTGCTCTAAGATCTGCAAGAGCTATGATTTGCCTGTTGTTATTTGTTATTGTTATTTGGGCCTGGATTTGCACAGACAGCTCACAGAGAAGTACACAGATATTACAAACTTTGCATAAATAAATGGGAGTGAATGTAGAAAAAGCCAAACCAGCAGGGACCTGTAATCCCTCTTTGCTAATTGTATACATTTATATTTGAAGGACTAGAACTATTCCAGTGATGATTTATAGAACTCCTCCTTTCTAACTAAAGAAAGCAAATCACTGAACTCTTGACAGATACATAAATAATTTATAAATCTGTGAACTGGTGTAGAGAAGTGCTTCAGTTTGTGCCATTTARTAAAGACATACGTGACCCACATGTGCAAGGAGATACAGCTTACTGAATTACTGCTTTTAGAAATATATATATATAAAATAATGTTGTATGGCACATAAAGTTGTATTTTATATATATGTGTGTGCATACATATGCATTATATATATGTATATAAAAGCTTCTAAGTATAAAGAACTCTGCATGAAAATACGTATATAATTATTCTTCTATGCTGCATATGATTTCCATTATCCTGGGAATGGATTTAGTAACTGAATACAATTATTGAAATGAAAGGACATTTTTTTATACATTCCCTGTTTTGATTAAAAAGTCTCTGCACATGAAATTTTGGGAATGAATCACATAGCTGCACTATTGACCCATAAGCCAGACTTCCCTTGAGCCTGAGGTGCTTGCTTCTCTGTGCATAGCCATCATTTGGATTAAATGCAGAAGAAACATTCGGAAAGAGCAATTATCTGATAATCATTATTTTAAAAAAATCAACTACCATAACAGCAGAAGAGGTCTGAAGTCTGTGAGCATTCTTCATACCCTGCAGAATGCACACAAGGAATAACTGACTAATATCTGGCTGTCTGCTGCATGCTTTCCCTTCTCTTTTGCACCGGGATACGTCTGGTGCAGAGTCATTAGTCACCACAGTGACAGAACTCTGTTTGCTCCACCAAATAACAGTGTGGTCTAACCAARCTGGTGCATGATTGCAGTGTCATTGTCAGTGGGCGGTCACACCTGAAGAAAACCCCAATTCTGAGCGTTCCACATAATTTTTCTCCAAGCAGTGATTTTTCTTTGGGCTAGAAATGTTTGTAGGCATTTATGGCGTGTGCTAAATCTAAAGTGCTAAGGATGCACCTTGGGTTGAAGGGTCAGCTGGCAGAGCCTGGCTGGGCAGAGCCTGGCATTCAGCTGCTATTTCTGCTTCTCACCTCCCCTTCACAGTTTGCTATTTGTCTGAGAAGCTGTTGGAAACAAAATCAGAATGCAGCGAGGGAGAGCAGCGCTGCTCCTTCTCCCGATGTGGCAGGAGCCTCACAGCCCCCAGAGCTGTCCTGCAGCTGAGCTGGCTCCTTCCAGGACAGTGGCAGCTGGAGGAACTCTTCTGCTTCCAACACCTTTGTGAACTTTTGTGACATTTGTTCTGATGCTGCTTCATCATTTCTCTCTCATAGCCCCCTAGCTATTGTCTGGCTGACAAAAGCRGGGACTTTGAAGGGGGCTGCAAAAATGTTATTTGATGTTTTATTAAATAAATACCATGCAATTTTTTTTTGTTTTGTTTTATAATGCAAGAGAATCTGATCGTCCAGGTTTCTGCAGCTTAGAAAGAGGCAAGGGYTGGAGTTCTTCCATTATGTAAGATACATGTGCAAAGTAAAAGAACATGAAGAGAATGTAAGAAAATAATAAGCAGAATAAAGCAGCTATTGAGTTTCATAAATAGGTAGCASAAAAGGTCATAGAGTAGATTAGGCATTAATGATGTATCCTCTCAATAAATTGTAAGATTTTTGTCCTTCAAGTAATTGTGAAAGGACTAAACCAAGCCCTTCTGCCAGGCTGAGGGAGAGGGATGGATCTCTGACCTGCTGCCAGCAGTGACAGTGTGAAGGAGCTCTGTCCAACCCAGTCAGCTGTAGGGATGGCAGATCACAGGCTGGTTGAGGTGTGGATGTAGGTCAGAAAAAAATATTACAGATAAATGCYCAGGGCAAATCTGATCATTGCACTGATTCCTGCCAGGCAGATTCTCAAAGCAGAAAGCAAACTGTAGAGATGGTTTTAATTTTATTGTTCTTAGGTGGCAACAGTGGCAATCTGGTTAACTCTAATAATAAAACCCTAATAATAAATCTACAGGCCCAGATTTTAGTAATAAATCTACAGACTGGGGAGATTGGTAATATCTGCTATTTGCTGAAAAAGGCCCCAGTCCTGCTAACTTTTAACTTTATGACTAGCTCTCATTTTTGTTGCTGATCAATAATTTTCAAGCCACCACGTTTTCATGTGAATATTCAGTGCTGTGTAAAGGTTTTGGGTGAAACCCTGGCCTGTGACAAAAGGGAAGGGTACAATGCCAACCATTACCTACCTCAGATCCCACCTGCAATATTTAAAGGTAAAACCTCTCCAGGAACTATGGTCTGGAGCTCCAGAGCTAAATGGCTTTAGTATTTGACTCTTTTGGCATTTTTCTTTTGATTCTAACATACGAGCAATCTAAAAGACATTGCATTGTCAAGTGGAGCTGGAAAGAGTTTTCAACTGTTTGGTGAAGCTTTTCACAGCATCACTGATCAAAACTGGCCATCAAATAGGTGTCCATGATCTAATATTGGGTACAGAAGAAGGCATTGTCAATGTCTTTAACTTGAAAGATAAAAGAAATGTCTTTGCCTTCAAAATCTGATTTTATAAGTAGTATTGAGTAACTTAATGACAGTGAAAGCATGTATGATGTGTTACAATTTTCTGTCACTTCTAAATTTAAACCAAAAATTGCCTTAGAGCTGAGAACAAGTTTGAATTCCAGAGTGATCATCTCTTCAGCACCACCTACATCCTGAGCACTGACATCACCTACTCCCTTTGACTTCAGCTCTTCAAGCCAGTGGTTTGGAGTGCAAACTGACCCCWTTTAGTAAATAGTTTGAGAATGTCTAGAAAACCTGCTTATTAAGTTTTTTAAATTTTAAATAATCAGAGCCAGCTGTCCTGGTTCATAGCAAACACACAAGCTTGCCAGACATGCTGATTCTCCTCCTACTATTCCTGCATTGTTACAATTTTTTTTTCTTTCTTACTAACACTCATTTCTCATGCTTATTAGCCAAGGCTGTGAACAATGAGAAGAGGCTGAAACTTGTACCAAGTAACAGCTGTGCAAAGCTGAGTTAATAAAATGTACCAAAGTTCCTAAAAGAGCTAAAAAATTTCAGGACACAATTTCCCAATGGTTATACCATGCATAATGTTTCAGTTTTAATCTGAAAGCTCCCTAGTATGAAAACAATTTAGGGTTCGGGGGAATTTTTTTTAACCAATGTGAGACTTCTATGCTTACTTGAGTAAAATTATTTTGAGACATCAAAGGAAAACATCAAAACTCTTTTCATCCTAATGGAGAATGATTTGCATTGAATAATTGAATATCCTCAAGAAGCACTATGTGTTAGCATAGTACTCAGGCTGGGCCAAGCCAAATATGMTCTTCCAGCATCTGGTGATGCATTTTGTACCAGAATCTCTCAGCCTTTCCGTGGGGGGGTCTCATTGCCACTGTCTCCCTTCTTTTCGCTCCCCACCTTCCTCAARTCTTATTTTATTTATTAATTTATTAATTTATTAATAATTTATTGGGTAGTGCTGGGGTTTCCTCACTACTCTGGTATTCTGGGTCAGAAAATAGTGCTGACCTCAAACTGTAAGAATTGTGAAGGCATTTCTGATCAATGACCCAGACAAGCATCAGCTTGTGTCCATAATTTATCTGTACATCTGAAAAGAAGGTGCAAGTGTGATCTAATGGCCAATTAGAGGTGACTCAGCTCCTTAGAGAAATTTCTTAGCTCTTAATAGCTATATCTTTTACTTATTTCTGGTGCCTAACTTCAATATGAAAGTTACCATATATTTAAATAGCTACTACTATAAAAATTCATTAATTCGAATTTGTGCTAATGAATTATACAACTTTGGTTATGCATTTCTGAATTTTTCTATTACCATTAAATTAATTTTTAATTGCTCATTGAATAAGTGTCAAATATTGAAAATTAAGCCATTCATCCATTCATCTGTCTTGCATCCTGTTTCTTTGGCCATGTTTATTCTTTACTGATATTCCACTAGAAAAGGAAATTTGTAATGTTAGATTTTTCTTGTCATGCCCACTGTTATCCTTTTTGCTTTTTGTTTTCTTTGATTACAACTGCAAAGTGAGCAGTGCTTTTACTGTTATCTCAGAATGATACCTCAGATCCCTACCTGTATGTTTTATACTAGATTAAATCTAAATTAAAGCAGCAATATCCAAGCCACTTGGATGATTTCTCAGACATAAATTTAATCTGTCAGCAGCTGCTCTGTCACAAACTCTGAGTTTCTCCCACCTTCCTTGTGGTTGCATTGCTTGTGCCCTGTCTAAAATCTGGGAAAGAAGTGCAAAAGTGCAGCTGTATCTTGCAGTCTGCAAGAGAGCCATGGGCTGCACAGTACCATGCTTTCATCCCTCTGAGAGGTGACCTCCTCCTTTCTGTCCCTTGAGACTTTCACTTCTCATCTGATGAAAATGCTGTTTCTAAAAATGTGATGGCACACCTCATCCTGGAACATGCCAGCACGAGAGGCAAAGCACAAACCATGTCAGGGGAGGGGAGAGGGAAAAGAAGGGAGGCAGTGGCAATGARACATCTGAGAAATTCTGATGTACAAAATGCATCACCAGATCCTGGAAGAGCATATTTGGCTTGGCCCAGCCTGAGCACTAGGCTAACACATCRTGCTTCTTGAGGGTGTTCAATGCAAATCGTTCTCCATTAGGATGAAAAGAGTTTTGATGTTTTCCTTTGATGCCTCAAAATAAATTTAAGGAAATTAGCATAGTTGTGTCTACTTAGCACTTAGAAAAGAGGAAATTTAAACTCCAAGGCTGGCCAAAAGAACACAGCCTTGCTGACAACTTTTTCAAACTCAAGATCATGCAAGACTTAGCTAAGTTTGTTAATGCAAGTGTTTGAGTCCCAGTATGTCTGACCAGTCCAGCTCACAACTTGATATGATATCCAAATAGCCCAATTTATTTCATGCATAAGAATCAAAGCTGCTGAACTTTTTCCATGGGATAACATTAAAGTCTCTCTATACATTCACATATGCATATGCACAGACAGTAGAGTTTAATTCAAAGAGATGATTTAAGGGATTAACTGTTGAATTAGTCTTTGAAAATTAGTCAGCCTGTAGAGAAAATTATAATCTTTGTAATCTTTGGCATGTTTACTTTTCCTAACTATTGCTTTCTGATTTTCAACTGTGAACTGTAAAAAAAATTATATAATTGAGTGGAACAAGTCAGAAACAAAAGGTGGAACAAATGTAGAAGTGAGCATTGCATTTAGCTTGACTGACTTTTTTAACTGAGAGGAACAAGAGAAAATGAAACAAAAATCAATGTCTCTGCATGGCAGCTTACATAGCAGCAGACAAATTATCTCTTACATTTACAAGATCATGCTCTTAATGGGTTGTGTTTCACAAGTCTGACAGAGTTATATTTGGCTTTTACCTTTTGGGAATGATCTTAAGACAACCAACAACTCCAACAGTCTCATTCTCAGTACTCTGCTTCGGTGTTCGAAGCAGATTAACTAATAGTGTTCTCTTAAATAAAACCCCCAACCAATCATCAATCAACCAACCTCCTCCGAGCTCCCAAAACTGGAATAAAAGCATCAGTTCAGTGCTTTCGCAGCGTCTGAACAATACTATTGTTTTTCTAGATAGAGAAAACAAGCCACTGATTTACTGTCTAAAGAACATAARAATGTGCTGGGTTTCCCAAGCTTAGAATCCCTGTATGTATTCCATGTCTTTTTTTTTGATACATTTGTGTGGCTGAAACCACTGGAGAAGATTTCTGTTGACTTCGCTAATCACTGCGTAAAATCTTCCTGTAAACCTTCCTTCTATACAATTTTTTTTTCCAACTCAAAATCCAAGTTTAMAAGAGTTTAACTGTACTGAAGCTTTAGCAGAAACATCTGAAGAAACAGCTCGATTATCCACTGCCTGTGTTTCTCTTAGGTCATGGAAAAASCAAGGTCAATGCAGCTTAGCCTGAAAGGAAGAGAGAGGGTTCTAGTGACTCAGGTTATGCATGATTGTTTACTGAGCTGTGATAACTTGATTAGGAGTCCAAGTACCGAGCATTTGCCATGAAATTCACCTTTCCACAGTGCTCACTTTCAAATAAAATCACTTGCAGAAAGAATTTAGTATGGACTCAAAGCTGAACGTTTTAACTGCAAGAATGTTTACATCAACAAACTGCCTCAGTTTGGGTCTCTGTATTTCCGGATTTAGATTTTATCTGAACTCTGTTTACTGGAGTTAGACTGAAAGGAAAAGTCCACAGGCATTTCCTAAGAATGCTTTACTTGGATTTGTTCTTACTGCTGTGTGGGGTGMTGTGAGCTCTAACAGTTTATGAGGTGATGTCAATAAGGAAAAGTATATAAAAATAGTCAAATGAAAGAAGGCAAATTTCAAAGAGTTGGTTTTGGAGTGGCTTTTTTTTTTTTAACTGAATTTTCTTTCATTTTACTCTGAAGATGAAAATTATCCCATATGGATTATTACTCACATCTTCCCCCACTAGAAAGCAGATCCTTTTGGAGTGAAAATTGGCTTAAAAACCTGAAGTATGAAATTCAACTTTTTAAACATGTTTCAGATTTCATGTTTTGCATATCCTTGTAGCAGAAATAGTTGCTTGACAATTTCTCATCAGAAAGCAGAGATCTAGCAACTCAAACTTAYCCACTGCAAATGCCAACTTTCTGCAAAAAAAGCCTCACCACTTTCAACAATTCTTATAAACAGATATTACTATCACTAGCCAGTTTTAATCATTTTCCTCACACTGATTCTCTATTTTTATTTCTAAAGCCCAGTATAATCATATGACAAAATGAAATGTGGAATCTGGTTTGAAAATCAAAACATAAACAATGTTTAAAAAAGTATTTAGTTTCAGGGACAATTTTCTCCCCATAACTCCCAACTACTCAACTGCAGAATTCACAATGACTTGGGTCATCCAGACTTAAGACTGAACAGTCTTGTACTGGGACATACAGAACCCCAGGGAACTGAAACATGTGTAGGTGTGGAGGTTCAGATTTACCCAGAACAAAATCCACATTGTTTAAATTTTTTCCAAAGGTTTATTTTGCAGTCACTGTGCATGGACATGGTTGATCACACGGACTTGTGGCACCCATACAAACACCACCTCAGTACCTCACCCAAYGCCAGACAGGAAAAGGGAATGTGGCACCACACAACACTTGCTGGCAAACACAGCTATAGACCATTTGATAAATTTAACAAGAAAAACCAAATAGTAAATTGCTGATATTTTCCATTTTGTTCTCTCATTGCTGGAGAAACYATAGCAGCGTAACAATGGGAAAAAACCCTCATGGAACAACTTYGATAACAACATGAAACTCTCATTAGGSTCAGAGAGATGAGAAAGTTAATGAAGTACTGGCACRTCTGAAAYTTCCACAGCCCAAGGCAGAGAACACTTCCCTGGCCATTGAACAAAGCAGCAGCTCAGCCTGGAATTGCTTTTAACATGGATGGCAACAAAGCCCTGGTGAGATGTGGAACCCCATTCCATGGTGTTCTCAGCCTGCAGCATCTCCTTGCAGCCACACAAAGAGTGTGCCCATCTCAGGTAGGACAAGARACTGGGGARGAAAATGGGRTTGCAGAAGTGGAAAATATGACCCCTTGCTGTTAATGCTGTACAAGCCCCCTGAGCTGTGACAGGAAATTCTATCAAGATGTCTCCACCCATGCATTCAGAGCTGKGCTCCAAATGCAACTGTAGGCAACKCTAAGATGATTTAATTTTTGTTGCAGATGTCCTGACTTCTGATAMAACCTCTGTATCAGGTCATCTGATAACTACCATCCAATGGTAAYATTTTCAGCATTGTCTATAATGTACAGTAATGAACAGCACTAAGTGCTAAATTATTCTCATTCGAATAATATTGGTTTCCAGCCTTGCCACCTTGGCTCAAAGCAGATCTCATCATAACATTTTAGTAGCCTAATTACAAAGTAAGTCATTCCCAATCTGAATGAGAGGGCCTGAATTTGCCAGTCTTGCTTTGCAGGCAAAAAAGGAAGAATTTTTTCCTAAAATTATCTGGAGGGCTGGCATTCACACTCATTGTTTACATAGCCATTGACTTAGCAAGCCTCCATGTAACACATGGAATAGGGAACTAAAGGCACTGAAAGGCAATATTTTCATTTGCTATATATATAATTTAAAAGTGGTTATCAAAATAACATTTTTCTGCATTTTCTCCACAGTATTTGATTAGCTTCTCTCTATGACCATAAAATATTATAATCTTGATTCACTCTCTTTCTTAATAGTAGCACCAAACCTGTAATTTTTTTTTCATTCTTAATTATTTTTCTCATACATATATTCATTTTCTTACTGCTGCACCTCCATCTCAATAAAAACCCCATAAATTCTGGCATAAAAGTGCCCATCAATTTTTTGTCTMTTACCTAGTAGTGAAGTTGCCCTATTAGGTCAGCTTAAAATGTCTGCAKTAAATATGCCACATACAAATAAATCACAGTATAAAACTATATACATAAATTAGTAGTAACAGCTGAACATTTGAATCTCTGATTTTAATTTACAGTCTAGAACAAACAGTCTAGTAATTTACAGTGTAGAACAAAACAAAAAACAGCTTATCACCTGGAGAAATACAAACACCCCCCCAGATACTGGAAAATAATTATCCATTTTGTGTGTATATATATGAATATAAATCACAGAATCATAGRATAGAATAGCCTGGGTTGGAAGGCACCTTAAAGCTATCTTGTTGCAATCCCCCACCCTGGGAAGGGACAGCTTCCACTAGACCAGGTTGCTCAAAGCCCTGTCCAATCTGGACTTTAACAGTYCCAGGGATGGAGCATCCACAGCTTCTCTGAGCAACCTCTCCCAGTGTCTCACCATCCTCACAGTAAAGAATTTCTTCCTAATATCCAATCTCTATCTACCCTCTTTCACCTTAAAGCCACTAATATGAAACCATTGAATATTAATATATGTCTATATTTGGAATATATATATATTCATATATGCATTCATATATGAATATAAATGCAAATTTTCTCACCAAAATGCTCTAAATGCATGAATTTCTAGATTATTAAATATAACTTGTGGGAGCAGTTGACTCTACCTACATGCTGCACTYTATTCTTGTGTCTTACTCCTAACTSAGAGCAGCTGTAAGACTTATTAAAGTGAACTAGGCTTCAGAATCTAATGCCCAATAAAAATTAGTGTTTAAGTAAGAAACAGGCATCCAAATTCCTTTGGAGAGATCTGAGTGTTAAGCACGAACACTTATCAGGTCTCAGGGAAATTTTGGCTCCTAAGACTTGCTTTAAAAGGAATTTGAAMAGAAAAGCYGTAAACAAACAAAGCAATTTAAAAWCCCCAACCCTCARGACACTTCRTRTTTGAATTTTTGTTTTAATACTATACCCTGCRCATGCCATCAGAGTTCTCTCACTTTACTGTGAGGTTTAATTTTCATATTAAAGCTTCTAAGTTTAATYTTAAAAAATACAATTRTATAAATATTTATCTCCAGAGAAATGCAGTACCAGCAAACCCGGAAACTAGAAACAACTCAATTACTAGTGAATCAGGATTTGCAAGTGAGACAAGGAAACTYATCAGGACCCAGAGCTGCCCATCTGTGGGAAGGTGGGAGATGTTCAAACAATGCAACTGAAAATCAAAATAGCTGGAAAAGGAATGGGAGGTCAGGGGAGTGTCTCAGTTCTCATGGGAGACTTGAATGACATCTTGGGAAATGTGGAGAAATACATTCTGGTACTATTTCATGCTTGCTTCTCAGCACAGCCCTACTGGGATCTTTCCCCTTTCTCTGCCTCCTCCTCCTCATGGTGAGAGCACACCCACATCCCTGAGAGCACACCAGGCTGCTCCCAGCCCTGGATCCCCACTGCCACTTCCCCTCTCCAAATCTCTATTTCCCATCCCACTCACCRCAGCAGCTGCTTCACAGGTGCCAGGAGATCTCCACCTCATTTATTTTATCAGTTGCTGCTACTCCCACCCCTCATTGCTTCAACCATTGCCCCAGCTGCTAATGAGTTCACCCATCCTCACTTTGAACATTTTCCAGGGGGAAGCAGGCCATGATGTCCCATGAAAAAGCTGTGCATTGCTGTAAAAGAAAAGAGCACGCTTCCCCCCATCCCCCAAAAGTGCATCCTGGTTTTACACAATCCCTTTTTTGCTTTCCCCATTGTCCGCTGAAGATGTGAAGTTTGATTCTTGTTCTGCACTTGATTTCCTCTCTGCCGGGTAGTGGTTCATCTCTTGCATTTCTAAAGTTACTTTATTCCTTTTGGCAAATGCTTGGCTGATCTCATGAAATGTCTTGTTTTTTGTTTCTGGCAGGACAAAAAACAGGTAGGTYGCTCCTGCAAAGCAGATGGCAGCAAACACCAGGAAGCAGTAGGTCTGTAAACCAGCCTGGGAATAGGAAACAAAGGAGATGGTTGTTACAAAAGGGAAAAAAYTCAGAATGCAAGAATGGTTTGAAAGAAAAAGGGGCGTGTGTGGAGCAATTTTTAACCAAGCACCGTACATGCTGGCACTGATTGCAAGTCAGAGTGCTGAGAAGTCCATAAAAATGCATGAATTTTTGGTTCTTCCAACACTGCCTGTGTTCTGTCGACAGCCAAGCAGGTTCCTGGCCAGGCCACAATCTGGGTGGTGCTGGGAGCCACCAGGCTGAGCTGAGGCAGTGCAGGTGGCAGCAGGGCTCCTGTGCTTCACTGAGCCTGGCACTGCCCTGGGATTTCTGGAAACAAGGCAGATGTTTCTCTGGGCTGTTCTGCACACTGCCTCCCAGCTCCTAGGAACAGAAACTGAGGATGCTTTAGCAGCGCTGTGCACCTCGACACAACCCGTGGAAAAACTGCCATAGCCAGGGGCATCTTCATCACAATAGTTGCAGGCTTTGAGATTTGCAAAATAAGCAAGGAAAAAAATCCAAATGGAACACATTTGTTATCACTCATGTGGTTATGGGAGTTCACAGCAGGGAAAAAAAATCCATAAAATGCATTTCTTTTCATGCTAGAAAGTGTAAGAGTTAGCTAAGTGAAAGCAAAGTACAGACCATATTTGAGTGGTATGGATTTTACTTCACTGCAAAAAGTAGAGATGTAAAGAAGTTCATTTATAAATTGATTAAAAAGGGTCCAATCAGCCAGTAGGAATTGTACTTCACTGAAATGTATTTCTTGCCTGAGGATTATTAGATCATTTAGCAGCAATTGGTTACCTTTCAACAGCACAGCTGTGAAAAAACATTTGATAATTACGATTTTGCCATCTGTGCTTTGTTGAACTTGTAAGAGGTTTGTATTATGCCACTTGCAATCTTTGAGAAAACCTCCCTTCCTTCTCTGCTCCCTTCTCCCTCTCTCTTCTCTGCACTCTCAAACATCCAATGAGCCCATATTTTTTGACTTGTTTTTATTGACAAGGCTGAATTAAACTAGAGAAAAATAAGCTCCAAAATTAAGGTGACCTGTCTGTGGTGCCCCCAGGGAGAGTCACTGAGGACAGAGKAAGCAGAGCTGCCTTCCTACCCATACATATTTACAGATGCCATCAAAGGTATGCAACTGAAACAACCAAGACAGAACCAGACAGTGATGCCACCCTGATTTTGTGCATTTTTTGTCACACCAGTCCTACCCTGCAGGCTAGTTTAACTCCCTGCTTCGGGTGCTCAAGGTGTACACAATTCCTAGCACTGTTGTTGTTTTCACTTACTCTTTATACATCATGCATGGTGGGCAAAAAGAGCATCAATTCCTGCATGGAACAAGAAAAAAAAAAAAAAGGAAAAAACCCTTTCCTGCATCTGCTTTCTAATATTATGGCTARTTGCCAGCCTGCCAAGTCACAATGTTCCCTGTTTTTTGTGGATAATTCATTACCTAGTTCAGTGCTTCAAATCCTGCCTGCAATAGAAAAAGCTGGCAAGTGCATTCTCTGATATTGTCTATGGACTTCTGAGAGCATCAGAGTTTTTACATCAAATCCTGGAAGCATGAAGTCCTGAGCAACCTGACAATCACAAGTCAAACAGCATGGGTGATGCGTGGGGGAAAAATTCTGGCATGGAACAGGTAGAACTTTTAAACTTATTCAGAGGCAGAAGCAAACGGATGTAGTAGACAGAAGAAAATAATTTTGCAGTGCCTCATARATCATCCTGTCATGCTAAGAATTTAAATTTTGCATCTGAATCTTCTGCATTTGTAATTGTTGTTCAGCTGAATGGCAGAGCTTCAATCCAGAATCATGTTTTTCACTTTTAAAMATTTCACTGACTTAAATACTCTCCATGGTGAAAATGAACCACGTATTAATAAACCTGGCAACCAAATGTAATAAGTTACCTGCATCTCTTGGACACAGCTGTGTCCTACCTTTCTTATTMCTCTTTATTTCCTTGCTGTCCATGAGCTAAATAAATTAGTGCTTATTATCTTTGATTCATGTCTCTATAAAACTGTTCTAATTGAACTAAACACTCATGAGTGCATATTTTATTTGCAATTATTTTAGATAATGTATTTATATTTATTGGTAATAATAATATTTGTCTTAATTTCTGCAATCCCTTAAGAAGTAGACCTCAAGGACCTCCAAATGAAGTCTCACAGGGAATAAGCTAAAAAGTAAAATTTGTTATAAATCCTGCAAGTGGGTTTTGTAGGATTTATACAAGGCTACACTTGTGTCCACCAGGATTTGTCCAACAGGGCCATAATTCCCAGACAGGAACACTGCAGAGTGACCACAAACAGCACTTTTCTCACCAGCCATTCTTCAGTCATATTTCTGTAAAGCTGGTTACTATTTTACACTCACAGGGAAAAAAAAAACAAACCCAAACCCACTCATTAAAAAACCTTTTGTAAGTCATCCAGATTTCAATTAATATCACCCAAACCTGCATTGGCACAGAAGCACACCACATTTTAATTAAATTACTCATTACAAGCATGAAACCTTCTATCTGCAGTGCACCCTGATAAAGGATGTAGGACAGAAATACAGGATAAAGGACGAGGAAAATGTTAAACCAAAAATCCCAACTCAGTAAAAACCTTTAGTGGGACATGTGTGGGATACAGTTCAACTTAGATGTGTAATTCATTTTTATCTATTTCTCATGTATTTCGAATTGCCTGGTGCTGGAGGAGAGATCTGAGAGGTGGAACAAGTAATAGATTGGCCAAAGCATATCTGATGTGCCCATCAGGGGTATCTAGAGGGGGAGATAATGTGATGGAAAACCAGTAAATGCTGAGTTATTGAACAATGGCTACTGCAGCAAAGGTACTGATAGACATCTCTGACAGGAAACTGAATCTTTGTTCCATGAAACTACTGTACTGTATTTATATTATATTAGATATTATTTTATTATGTCCATGAAACCTGTATCCCTATCTATTACTATCACTGTCTGYAATCACCACAGACACTTAACTAACCCATAGTCTCTGTTGTTTTTTTTTCCTTCCAGCTTGCTGGAGATGAGCCTGCTGCTGCTACTGCACAAGCAAAACTCCAGAGGGCTTAACTTGGGCTGGGGTGGGAGAAAAAAGCTAAGGAAGAACTTCAACTAAAATCTTTGGTGACAAAGCCCASATGCTCTGCAAGTGGATATTTGGGCCAACAGACATGGCTCATCTCAGGATTCTTTACTGACAAGAATAATGACAACATATATGATAAAACTGAAAAGGTGATTTTTTTYTTTCCTATGCTTTGTGACATTATTTCACTAATTACATGAGGTAGAAGCCTCAGTGTTCAAAAAAGTGATTACTTGTATGCACAGGAAGAGTAGCATGACCCCTTAACAAAATATCCCATGTCTAAACARCTGGAAGGGGCAGTTAAAAGAGGAAGGGAATGTCAGGAGAAGTAGTAAAATCAAGTCAGCACTTCTGAATGGAAGTTCTAAGAAAATAGAGAAAATATTCAAGGAAAGTATGCGATTTCTGTACTTCTCCCATTTTCTCTCATGAGGACAGTTTGCTGTCCCACACTCTGCCCCAAGCAGCAGCAGCAGGAGCATCAGGAGCATCAGGAGCATCATTCCTGGCCATGCAGGAAGCACCACGCCAGTCCCATCCACATCCCACTGACACCTGCACCCATGCAGGTCCCTTCACGCTGCCTGCACGTACTGCTCAGGTTCAGAACATGCTGCCACCTTCACAAAGCTGCTTCTCCTCCCCCAGCACCAGGCAGGCTTGCCAGAGCTGGGAACTTTTCCTTAGCAATAGTTGAAGCCAGGCGTTTACGTGCATGGTTGGAAAGCCAAAGGTCAGAAAGAAGCCAGAACAAAGCCCCACAACCGTCCGTGCTTCGTAGTTGTTTTCCCTCAGCATTTCCTCAAGGTGACCTCCTGCAGGAACACCCAAGGTTCAAAGTTGCCCAGAGTTTCAGGTGGTTTCCCAAATAACAACAGCTCTGTCTCTTGATAGATCTCGGCTCAGAGCCAGGGCCAGATACACAGTGAAGGTCTTTGAAGGGCCACACCCTTCATGGGTTACTGAAGGTCCTCTCAGGTGTACGGGGGAGGGCAAAAGATCTGCAGACACACTTATTGATGCAATCTCCTGAGGGAAGCACCTGCTTAGTCAGCAGAGTTATAAAACCTCTTCAAAGCAGGATTTACATKGGATTTTTCAAAGCTGGTGAGACCTATCACTATAGAGTTCAGCATAACCTCTTAAATGCATCACCTTTTATTTTCATACCAGCTTTCTAAGGAGGTCATTTAAAAAAACAGCATTTCTGCAAATTSTGGCCAGCTGAATCCTGAATTACCCATTTTTGTCTTCTCTTTTTCTGTAGATGATCAAKGCATTGTATTTATGCAGAAAAAAAGGAAAATCAAGAAGTGATTTACCTAAGACATGCATGCAATTACCACAGAAAAGAATCAAAATTGAAGGATTCAGGCAATTCCCCAGAATTAGATCTCAGGCATGGCAAGCACTCAGGTCTGACTTTGAGCATTAGATAGAGCTGCATAAGAGAGGTGTATGAATGAGCAGGTGCAGCTTTGCCACATTTTCTTAAGTAAAGAGGTGAACAAACATATCCCCATCTTGTGAGTGGCTGCTCTACACATTAGACAGAATGTACAGGCATTTCCTCCAACACCCTTTAAAAAAATTTGTAAAGAATACTTAGTTTTTATCATTATGAACTGACTTTTAGTGCCCAAAATGAATGAGCAAGAGATTATTTTTTTTAAAGCGAAAAAGGTTAACTGAAACAAATAAACCCCCTACCATTTAAATGATCAGATTTCTGGTTTTAATTAAAAAGCCTGCACAATTTGCCACTTTTGAAGTAATCTAGCCGAGAGCAGTCTTCCTGCTAATAGTTTACATGCTGTGAACACCATGGTTTGGAAGAATCTAAAAGCAATTGAGAGGAACATCATTCTATGCTATTTAACAATGCCTGTTACTGACTTAATACACTCTGCAGCAAAGGTTAAATTCTAATCAGGACTGTGATACTGGAAATGGGCCAATAAATATTCTAGGGCAAGCACAGCAAAATAAATGAGGAAATTAACAAACTCTGAATCAATTTAACAAACGTAACACATTTTTTTTTAAAACACAACTTCTGGGTCTTTCCAGCAAATGCAATAAATTCTCAACTTGCAAAGTCACAACCCTTGACACTACCAATGGGTCCTTGCATTTGGAAGTTGCCATGAAGATTGGAGTAATGAGATGGGGATCAACCTGGTATTTGAAAGGGTGAGGTCAAATGATAATGGTTCGATGTCTCACAAAATTGATCAGCAGAAAAACTGTTATTCATGTAGACATTTGGCYTCACTTTCCCTGAAATTGATATAACACAGTGAAACAAATGAATGAGAGCTTGTGTCCTTTACCCTTTGTCCTTCTTCTGTTCCAGACACAATTTAAGGTTCTGCTGAAAGTGCAGGACAATGAAGAAGGACAGAGCACTAAAATATAATGTATGAAACATAATTCCTAAGTAAAAAATAGAGACATTTTTAGACATGAACTGCAATTTCAACCCTGACCCTCACCATACTCACTATCACCTCCTAAAAACTTAACAGATCCTTGTATTATATCCATATACCTGAAGTGGCTTGCTTCAAATTAAGATAAGCACATCTAACCTTCTAGTGGCCTACATTTCATTTTCTCATCTTTGAGGGGAACTTTAGCCATTTCCTTTAATACAGGGGCACTGTCATATAATGAAACAATGTATTTGAAAAAGCTTAAAATAGCTTGACAGAGGCAAACTGTGAATAACTTTCTGTGCACACCTATGTTATTGAAATCCTTGTGCTGAGTAATAGAAAAAGTCAACGGGTACTATTAGACAGTAAGGAAARAATAAGGACAACCAAAAGACAATCCTGCTGAGTAAATGAATCTTGAGACATGAGAAAGAAAATCTCAAATGTAAAAATAAGGAAGAAACAGAGCAGAARTACAAGAGACCTTCCAGAAAGGGTTATAATGTAATGACTCAGAAGCATTCCTTCTCAGGCACAAATAAATCAGTTTCTAAAAGGAGGAAAATAAACACACATCCAGGTCTTTCCCTTGTACTAGCAAGCAATCTGAACTAAGACTACAAGGCTTGTATCACCTTTATCCCATAGGATACYGAGCTCCATCTGGATTACAGATCCAAGCAGATTATTTTGGTCAAACCCCAGCTAAGAGAAAGATCRTTTTTCCATATAGCAGTCCTGTAATTATAACTGGGTATTCCTCTGTATTCCCCAGTATCTGGAAACATTGGTATTAGGAGGAAAGTTTGAACATGAGCTGCTCTTGAAAATTAAAAATAAAAAWTAAAATACATAGGAATTTAAATATTGCCTCATATGTACTGAATATAGAGTGTGACTGACATTAAAAAAAGGCTCTGCACAGTCTTCTAGAAAGATAAACTGTTAYGACAGAAAATTTCTGGAGAAATCTGCTATGTTGTCCTACTGTACAATACTAATTTACCAGAGTCTTTAAGTGCCTCATAGCAATCTAATGGAACAACCTGAAATATGAAATAAAAATGCGTCAGCATATAATGAAAGTAACATGTTGTGAAATTATTTGAGAATTATTAATGTTTAGTAATTCTCTGTATTTACACAATGCATTACAAAGAGCAAACAGAAACTTTTTCTATATAACATATAATTTAAAGTCCTGCTACACCATTGGATAACTGAAGTCTGTCCCCACAAATGTAGGGCTAATGAAGGGTATTAACTTAACACAAGCCTATTCTACTGCACCAGAAGTTTTCCAGCCCTTTAGATTCCACTTTTCTGCTGGTTTGYTGCTCCCTGTGCCTGCTTCAGCTCATTGCATCCATTGCCACATATATATACATTCTAGTCCCTGATTTCTACTGATTTACTGTGCCTCTGTTCATATTTCAGCACCTCAAATAGGGGCTGAGGCCTGGAAGAAAAGCCACATTCAATTTGTTTTGTTTTGTTTTGTTTTGTTTTTTAATTTGTGAAAAATTGATTTGTGTACTAACTTTTCAATCTCATCCATTCATTTTAATGTATGACTCAAGCCATCCTTTGATTATATTTATCTACAGATGGTTGAAGGGCAAAAATCTAGTCATTCAAATTAACTAATTGGTGACATTTGGAAAACTGACTACTAGCTGATTTTTTTAGTAACTCTGAAGTTACCAGATTTGTTTCCCAAATGTTTGGGATAATTTTGTAGAAGAACACCAAGGATCAAAAAAAGTGGCTGCTGTTTCTCAAGCAATCAGGTTAGTATTTAAATACATAGACAGGATTATGCATGCATCCTGTGCAGGTATTTTAAAGATTTTTTTTCCTGGTATAGATTTATAAAATGAACTAAGAACAGGATATTGCCTTTCCGCAAAGAAGAAGGTGACTCATCAACTAAATTTTGAAAATAAGGTTGACTGAAATAGGAAAAAAGTTAAAACTTGGGAAAGAGGAGATGTTCTAGTTTGATCTTGTGAAAAAGCTTGAAAAATCAAAGTCTGAGTAACACTGCTTTCATCTTTAGGTGCAAACTCTAAGCTTTTTCTCTTTTTTATTTCTCTTTTTTTAAAAGTAGAAAAGAAAGCAAAACCACCTTCAAGCTAGAAATTTAATTTACCTTCATTAAAACTAAACTGGCTAATTTTGTAATCACACAACAGGATATTTTTATGATGCATAATAATAAATTCCCCAAGGCTACAGCCAACTTCATATGGATGCATGCAAAATCACTCAAAAAACTCTAATATGCACATAATAAAATAGAGAGTTTGCCTTTTAATTTGAATTTACTGAGGATATTTTAAAACAGATTTCACCAGGTGATGTGTCAGGTAGCATTAGCAGGAAAAGTAGGGAGTGTCCTGAGTTGCATAAATTCAGATGTGACAGCTGACCAGAGGTCAGGGTGATCCCCAGGTTTGTGCAGGAGGCAGAAACTGCAGTTTTTGAGAAATGGGATTATTCTCTAAATGTCTCTGGATAATTTAAAAAAACAAATAAAAATATTCTGATTAAACACCCCTAGATTTGAGATCTTGTTCTCTGTCCCTGCCCAGCTGCCATGGAGGCAGGTGATGGAAGTGCCTGGCCAGTGGSGTTGGAAGGGATGGTCTAATGCTACTTAAAACAGTCACTCCCCATCCTCTGGAGGAAAAAACTATGAAACCACACAGAAGGATCCATTTACTGGATGAGTTAAGGCTGCCCCTGGACCAGGTTAGGGTTCAAAAGCACAAGGGAATTGTCCAATTTCTATCATTTGGTAGATGTTTTAACAACCTCGGTGGAAAAGGAATCACGTCTCTATCTCCCTTTGAAAATCTCTCCTGAGAATGTCTAAGATGGAAAAGCCTTCACCATGAAACTGTGAAAAACTCTCATCAATTCCAATAAGCTGAAGCTTAAGATGATGAATATGAAAAGAAGCTCTTAAGACATAGCAGCTCTTAAGACATAAMTTTAATTGCAGTTAGTGTTAGTAGGTGTGCAGAGTTTGGAAAGATCACAGACTTTATAATCATGCTGACTTTTGAAGGTGATCCAAGTAATCAAAACTACTAGAGACTTTTTCCTGCTAGAAGAAATTTTAAATTGTGYCAAACTTAGATCACAGGTCAGACTTTATAAAGCTTTGAAGTTCTCCCATAAATTACCTCACACAGATAATTTAAAACACTACTACATAGTAAAAGCAGTTATACTTGTAAAATGAAAAAGCAGTATATAAAGTCATAGAGTATGATAATTTTACTGTACTGGAAATACTGTTAGGCATATGATATTTGCAGAATTAAATAATTTTCACTTGAAAGAAGGCACGAACAGCTCTTGTTAATCAAATCTCTTCCTCAGAGATGATCTGAAGACCAATCCAAAATCTCTTTCCTGGGTGTAGGACCTACAAGCCTGGAAGATTTGCTCTCCCTATACCTTTCCTCTTCCCCTATTATTTTCCTCTGTGCATTTAAAAGAACCAAAACTGAGGACTTCTTTCTTTTGCCCTGCAGTTTGGAGCTTCACTCTTTGTTATCATTGGAGCAAGATTGTTCTTTTAAGAGTTTGGACATGGTCAGGCAGGGGATTGATCAGCTGTGTTTGAGCTGATCAGCTCCTGAGATAAAGAATCAGCTTCAATGTGAGTTCCAGAGAGTGCAGACCATCCCTGGGAGAGGTCATGAACAAGGAAAGAACCYCAGCATTTTTATTAATTAGAAGCTGGTTGAAGACTTTTTGCCATACAAAAACGCATCAATTGTGTTGRAATGTTCTTAGGAATTAGAGCAAGAGAATGTTGTTCTGTGTTGAATTTTGAATTTTCTTTTTATTATTTTTTTTTAAATAAACTTGTCAAAATACAAATCCCAGGCATCAGACCGCTCTTGATCAAACTGTCCTCCATGTGACTAGTGCAGCCAAACAATCTACAAAAAATGAAGCTTATGGGAGCCTGGGGAAGCTGGGACAAGAACAGATTAATCCATGTAGCAATTAAACTGCAGCAAGAAGGAACCAGCTAAAGAAGAAAAAAGCCTGACAGAAGAAGTTGAAAAAAAAWGAGTCATAAAACCAAGCTTATGGAGGAAGATGCAGAGAGCATCTCTTCCCCCATGAGAGTAACATGAATTCTCAAAGCATGGCGAAAACCAGAAGATGGCTGAAGAAAAGGGCAACAATGATCACATCAGTGGCTGTGAACCCAGACAAAATCATCAGACTGCACAGCAAAAACTGTCATGGGAAATTTGCCATAGAGGGCTGTTCATCGTTACAGTATTTTTCCTGTTGCAGGGCAATTTTTTCCAACACATTCCAGCAAGCAGACATGTGGGTATCATAGCTGATTTGTGTCACAAACACGGTGGAAATGTCATCCACTTCAATAACAGGGTGTTTATTATCACCTGAAATCTCTTCTCAAACCTTACACGTCCCACTGTACCAACAATATCACAGCACATGAGTTCTGAAGGGATTTGGTACCTGGATGAARGGGAAGAGCAGTCCGACTGCGAAGTTGGAGAGCCAATTGACTGTCCCAGCGATCATGAAGGCAGCTGGCCTCTGAGACTGCTGGAAAAACTCTCCAGTGAGGACAAATGGAATCCCACCTGAAACAGATCCAACAAGACAGTGGTTTTAGTAAACTCCCCCTCCCATCAGATGAGATGAACAAGCCTCATGATGCACTCCTCCCTGATTAGCTCTGCTTTGCAGCTCTCTGCAGGGCCTTCTGAGACAGTGAAATTTGTCAAAATCGTRTTTTAGAGGAGTGACACTCCTTCCTTTCACATCTGCTGTTTGAGATTCTTTTCAGGGATGGCAAGCAGGTAACAGAGCAGCGAATCCACACAACAGCTCCCAGAGTACCACGTGACGAGCTTATTAAAAATAAGAATGATTGTTTCTACTAAAATTCTTGAAATTCTGAAAATTAAAGATACTCCAAAATTCTATAAGACCTTAACAGTTGGAAAGATGGCTCCAAAGAGACTAACTCCTATTTTTTTTTTTTTTTTTATAATTATTACCCACTTTATTTCAGCAATAAAAGAAGACAAAACATTTACTTCCCTATGGGTATACTTGTCATTGATGATTATTTAATACATCCCCTCACCAGATACTGCCAGCACTCCTGGCAAGGTCTATTTCTCCCACCACCCAAGGACTCTGACCTCTCTAATAACAAGTTCAGTTAAATACCACATTTGTCACTCATGTTTCCTTCCATTTAGGCAGTGGACTCTTTTGTGCAACATTGGCTGGCCTGACAGTACCCCCAGGAAGCAGCTGTCTGGTTGCTGAAAGTATCAATTTATGATCTTTAGCTTTCTTCATTCCTTCAGTTGGATATTTCAATAGAAATATTTCTATTTTTAGAGAATAAAACATGGATTTTATTTGTTGATCAGCTACATAATTCAGTTAGTTTTACACATTAGACACGTATCTGCTTGCAGATTTCATTACAGTTTGAAGAACTGTAAAACTACTAAAATCAGTATTCTCTTACTACCAGTTTCCACCTGTGAGTCCTCATGTGCTGGATTATCTGTTCTAAATGGATTATCACCATTCAGCTTTGTATACAAGATCCAAATTCACACATATTATGCAAGCCTAGGTAAGTCCTTCCTCTGTTCTAAGCATTTTAACAAGTGAGTATAAACAACAAAAAGCACATTTATAGATACATTTACTTTCAAAAACCTCTRTAGAAATACTGACTTCCAAAATATATATAAACTAATAAGAAAACACCACCAAGGACTTATCCATCCACTGGGTCTTATCCTTGCACATCTTTCCTTGATCTATGTACTAATTTCTTGCACTTAGTGCATTATAGGGATGCATCCTCATGCAGCTTTTTGTGCTCCTCGGCCCTGATCTTAAACACAGGCACCAGAAGCTCCTGTGAGCAGTGAGGTAGGCACTTGAAAACACATTGCATGATGTGCAGATGACACGTGTTGTCAGACATCCTTCCATTCCAGATCCTCCAGATGCAGAAACCATGAATATGTGCATAAAAGAAAGGCAAGATGATGCAGCTATTCTCCATCATSAGCTAGTGTGACTTTTTGTGAGAACATATCTAAGATGGTAGCAAAGCCTTCAACTGGGCTTTCTGAGCCAAAGACTACCAGTATAAATTACACCAAGGAAGTAGAGAGCAAATAAATTTATTTACTGTTACTTTGTGCATAGGAAACTGGARATATGGAGAGTTTAAACCATCCAAACTGCAGCTTTGTGTCTTTCTACAAGACATATGCATTATCAGAATTCTGTAGATAAAATAAATAACCTCTCCCAGCAGCAATTTGAACGGGTAGAATAAGGAGCTGAACGTGCATAACAACAAAATTCAAGCAACATGGGTTCTATCAATTCTTGATGGTTTCCAGTGGCCATTTATCACACCCTTGGGATGTGGGTTCAAATGGCAGCAGTCACACTTTTTCTGACAGCATCTGGTTTGGGTCTCCAGTGTCATGTGAGGCAGAAGTTTGGCAGGACACTTGCCCCTTGGAGAAAGGAACTGAAGGACTAGAAACACAAAAGTCATATAAGATGACTTATTTGTGCTCATTTATTCTGTCATGCCTTTGCTTTAGGACAATCTACAGAGGTGTTGCTGTTCTTGTCAGTATAATAAAACATGCTATTGGAAACAGCATTTGGAAAAACAGCATTTGGAAAAATACACATTGTACAGGAGAGGAAAAAAAGCCAGAGGCAAAAAAAAAGTACGAAAGGACAGAAACCTATCAGAAAGCATAAGGGTTATAGAAATAAAGATGCATCTGCACTATCTTGGAAAAGGCTCCTCCAAATCCCAATTTAATGTCTAAAAATGTATCAATTACTACTAACTTTTGAAAATTCTGTGGAGGAATGGCAAGGGTGGCACAGACAGACCTCCAACATTCTCATAATTCAGAGAAGCATCTCCACAGCATCACAAAAGAGAAAAAGTCAGCTTTTGTAGAGGAATGTCTCAAAAGAGTCATGAGGGAACCAAGGAGCCTGGAAAGTGGTGCATGGATGGTGCATGGGTTATGTGAAAGACAGGTCTGGTCTGGGAACATGAGAAACAGAATGAAGCCAGGTCACTGCTTCTGCTGCTCTGTGTYTGGGACAGCACACCCTGGCTGTGTCCCAGCACAGCCTTACCAGGATGRAGAGGAGGGCATGTGAGTGCTGCCAAGGGCCATGCACGGTGAAGAACAYACTCTGCAACTGAGAGAAGTGACAAAGAAATTTGGGAGAACTGAAGGAAAACTGTTAAGCCCTAAAGTCACAGCCAGTGAAGGCATCWGAGATCAGCTGAGCCTACAGCCCCAGGATTTCATCCTCAGTCATTTCAAGGTGTCAGAGATGTGCCCCAGGACTCACTTCCTCCTGGAATTTATTTGAGATGCAAATCTGAGTGCCTGGGGAAGAAGGAATCTGTATTATGCTTTGATTGCATAAGTTGGATCTGGGCAGAGATCACATTGTGCAGCTCCTGACCAAGTTCTCACAGAGTCAATCTCTGCAAGGCACTCTGCACAATCTGGGCCAGATGGGTCTGCACTGGCCTGTGCTCAAACATGGAAGCTTGGAAACCACTGCCAAAAGCAATCCAATCAAAACACTCTCTTTTTGCAATAATCTTTAAACATTTTGTCATGAGTTTTACAACTTTAGTACATATTTGAGTGTGGGTGAAATAATTCACCAAAAAGATACGTGATGATCTTTCTCAGGGAGGATGAACCTGGCATTGTCTTTTCCCCTGGAAAGCTTTCCAACAATTTTCAGTGAAACAGCTTTATTTTACCTCTGATCATGAAATGAAAAAATGTGAATTAGGATTTCCTGTAGGAGTTTTGCAGCAAGGTAGCTTCCAAACATGAATTTAAATAGGTAATGCATTGACCACATAATTATAGTGATTAATTTCTAATACTTTGTTCTTTTCAGCATTGCAGTGATCATAATGGAAATAAGCTCTTAACATACTGCAGTGCTAGCAAAGAAAGATTGTTATACCTGTTAACATCCTACATTTGTTGGAAACTACAAATGTCTTAATGCAGGATTTGCATATTAATAAGATTTTAATGAAACTAGATTAAACCCACATTACACAATTAGACATGTATAARTACTTCTGTATCTGTAATCTTTATCCATTTATCACTGTAATTAGTCCAGTTTTACACATAGAATCAATGTCAAGTGCTGGTGAAAATCCAGACTCTCAACCCAGTACTCTYTTATGCATGGAATTGGAATGTTAGAACAGAAGAAATATTATTAATATCCATGCTATAGATTTTCAAATATATATTTAAATTTACACAAGTATCAATCGGTTTCTTGTGAAAAATTAAGTGCATACGTTTACTCTTGTTCCGTTCTGAATAAATACTGCTTAGCAGAAGTTACATGAGTTAATGCAAAAATCTGAATGCAGAAAACATTGGAAAACAAGGAAAATGCTGAACTCCTCATTCTGTTTTTATCYAGTACCTAACTGGGAWTTTATGTTATGGCTATATATATGATTCATGAAATGAGACTGTTCCAAGAATAAATGCCTAATACAATTCAGGAAGATTTATTACAGCGGCAAATCACCTCTAAATGTRTGGAAACTTTGTGCCTTAAGAGCAAGCAAAGAGAAAGGATCTCTCTCCCTGAGCTAGCAGCTCATCTTTCAATAYCCACCCAAACCAAACCCTTGTGTGTTCAGGCAGTGGCCCCATGGTGGCCAGAGGGTTTCCAGCCCCACCCATGGCCACCCAGCCCAGGGACCTCCTGCATGACCCAGCAGTCCAAATTCTGCCCAGACAGGGGGGAGTCTGGGAGTCCCGAGAGCCCCATTAGGGCCAAGAGCTCCCAGACTTTCCAACTCCATGTTTGAGAGGAGCAGACTTCAAAGTCAGGAGTTTTGAGGAAACAGAAACCTACCCTGCAACAAAGGGGGTTTTTTTGGGAGAAAAAATGTCTCTGCCACTCTAGACATGCTCAGGCAAAATGGCTTTTATCTGCAAGACAAGGCATATAGGGAAAACTCATATATCCTAATAGGGTTGGAGAACAAAGTATTGTCTCAATGAAAGGTTTTCTTAATTGTAATTAAAGGACCCTTTAGAGAGCAACTGTGGGAGAGAAATAGCGGAAGTGAGACAAAAATCCTGGGAAAACAACCCAATGTTCTTCAGTGAGAGAGCAAAAAGCTGGTCGTTTCTACCCAGATCTTGGTTATTAAAATAACCTAAATAAACAAACAAATCCCAACCTAAGTAATGGACAAAACCCCCCAAAAATGTGGAACAAAAACCATGGAAAAATATATTTCAGGAATACTGCTAGTGAGAGTTGCAATGCAACAACTGAGTTTCTTCCATTTCTGCAGGTCTACAGATAGAATAAGAATTTTGCAAAATACATAGCTCAATCTTTATAAAGGTGTTCTGTCACTTGTTAGATTATTTTAACTTGCACTTTGTATTTGATTGAATAATACCCCACCAAATATGACATTGCAGTCAGATATGACAGCTAATGTGTTCCCAGCTAATCCTGCTGAGAGAACTGGGAACAGAAGGTGTGACAGGGGTGTACTGAGTCACAGCTTCATGCTACACACTCTTCTCCAGCTCTTCTCCACAAGATAATTAAGTTAAACAGGCACTTTATTTGTAGAAAATGGTATAGTTCATTAACCACATTAATCTGTACCATTTTTTTCTGCTTAGATTAAAGGCCACTTGAGTAAAAAACATAGACCATCAGTCTATGGCAAACCAAAAGTGCAAACCATAAAACCAAATTAAAACACAGAAATAATACAAAACCTTGCAAATGCCAATATTATAATAATTGGTATTTATAATTATTAAAGGACTAGTTTTTTAATGCAGTGTGAAAGGCTTTTTGCATTGAYTAATTGGTCTTTGGTTTAGCATCTATGTAAAACCTGCTATTCTAACAGCATTTAGAAAGCCAGTTCTGGAGATATTCCGAGCTTTGTTGCAAGGCAACCCATATCATTCAGGGTAAATAAAACAAACAAACTAAACAATGGTGCAGAACAAAAATATTGATTCAATCTGTTCTAGCATCAAATGTTAAAATGTTATTTCTTGGTTTTCAGGTAATTCACACTAAAATGGTTGACAAACAACAACAAGGTTATTACATAAAATATAATAAATCACACAAAACTCTTTCTAGGTCCTTCTAGGTAACTAGTTCTAACACAGATATTCCATGTAGAAAAACAAGAACACCCTTATCTGAACCATCTGATAATTTCCTCTTCAGTGAAATTCTCYCCCTCTTGAATATTAATTAGAGCATTTTTTTATAATATTTACTTCCATAAGGCAGTGCACTCAAGCAGAATTTTATGAGCAATCCTTTACTGACTGAATCATTTTTCTCTAAAAATTTCTTCACTGAAGAAGAAATATAACTCATATAACTGATACACTCATATAACTGATGAATACAAACAAATTCAGTATTTTTTGAGATACTTTTATTTATATGAGTTATAATAATTCCCTTTGAAATACAGCTGTTTGCTGGGAGCCTGAGGGAAATACTTAATTTTTAATTTAATTTAATTAATGATTTTAATTTAATATTTTTTTTTATTTTAAGAGAAACCAGTAGTATATAGACCAGTCTGAAAAACTCTGAACAAAATGAATACATTGTTGGGGTTTTTTTTGTTAACTTTTTCAGTCACTGGAATATCTGGTGAGTTTTGGGGTTTTTTTTTGTATTATTGCTGTTTGATTTTTTTTTTTGGTTGGTTTTTGTTTGTAAAAACTGAACATCAACATTAAATTTCTACTCTGGTACTTGGCAACATTTCTTTTTGTTTCACAATTATAATTCTGCATAGCTACCAAAGAATAAAATACAATTACAAAATACGCTCAACTTATAACTACGTGTAAATAATATTTTAAACAATTCTGCTGTAATTTTAGACTCACTTTATAAATCAAAACTCTAATTACAGCTTGACTTTCTGTTCTATTTGAAWGTGAAGAAATTTTTTTACTAAGTTATGACTATGAGTCTATATGACAGAATTAAATTTAGAATTGTTCTCAGTAACAATGATATTTAGGCACTTTTGTTCATATTACATTATTAAAAACAGTTATCTAAATGACGAGAAAAATTATGAGAGAGCTTTACTTTAATAAAAGTACAGAAGTGTCCCTTAAACATTCATCCACTGCACAGATGGCAGCATTGTGGAAATACCTGAATTAAAGACTCAAAACTGTGCTCAGTCCTAGGTAGGAGAAATATTCATACAATCACATCGCTGTATGGGGACTTAAAAGTAGAAAAAAAAAAAAAAACCCTAACCCATATCTATTCTAGGCTTATTATTTCTACAATAGTTTCTGAAAGAAATATAAAACCATCAGACATAATTTCCTGTCAGGAATTCAGGCTGACAGACCATTAGCACAAAATGCTGCTGRTTGTGAACCTGCAAGATAAAGCAGTCTTGAAAACTCACTGTGACATGTCAGGCTTTCCTCATGAAATATTAAACAAACAAATTATTTGTACTAACAGTGTACATTTATGCCATTGTGTAGCTGCATTCAGCCTGAAGGACCCCAACAGTAAAAGCAGGGGACCAAATTTTCAGAGAAACTAGGACTGAAGAGTTCTCCCTGTGGGTAACAGACCATGCCTTCACTGCTTAGGATTTCTGGAAACTTTATAGGACACGTTGCCTCAAATGCAGTAATTAAAGAAATTGGTTGCTGCTACAGGATGGTAGGCAAGGTATGAGGAGCAGTAGATGCAGAACTAATGAATGTAAGACAATAAAAAAAATATTTTCATTACTGTAGCCAATCAGCAAAACAGATATAACAAAAAGCAGTATCTGTTTGCTAACAGAAAGGAAAAAGAGCAGAGGGTCAGAAGATGCACTTTGACTAGAAGTAACAACTGAAGACAGTAATAATCTTGTTGTGATGAAAGCCTTCTTTCTGATTAGACTCAGGAAGAGGTCACCAAAGCCATAACTCARTATTTCCAAAAAAGTGAAGTTTCTGGAGTAGGAGAGATAACATCTGGAGATTCAAAGGAAACAACTTTGACTCTTTGTGTGGTCAAACCGACACCATCTGAATACCCTTGTTCATGCAGCTTTCCTTCTCACCTATTTTTTTCCTCTGAAAGTCTGTTGCTGGTGTTTATTTACCTTTCTACACAGTATATTGGCTACCAAAAAACACTGTCTCGACCCTAGAGCAGTGTTCATTGCAACATAAAACTAATAAACTTTTTCATTAAGATCCTAGCCAGGGAGCTTAATCAGAAATAGAGATGAACAGAAAACATTTCTTTACTGTGCATTGTGCCTGGGCATAAAGAAAATAAAATATTTTTATTGCCTTACATCCATTAATTCTACATCTACTGTTCTATATATTTATTAGTTTGCACTTTTGCAAGCATAAATATTTTATACTAATACACAGAAGAAACAGTGTATTTTTTTAATAGGCTTTCCATATCCAATCCCTATTAATCTGAATAATGTACCTAAGTCACTTAYACAGTTTTGGAATAAATATTTTTTTCATGGTTATATGAGGCTCTAAAGCACATGGGTGCATTTTTTTCCAGCAGTAAATTTCTTCAGGGTTGGAGTTGTGAGCCATCAGCAAGTAATTAATGATCATTCAGGAAAAGCTGCTAGCTCAGGTAGGAGGAGTGCTGTCAAGTGTCAAAGCATTCACATTTTGAAAGCTTCAATTAAGATAATTTGTAAAATCTATTGTTAGAGGGATAAAGTTCATAAGTTTTCCTGATGCTGAGAACTCCAGGTGTCACCTCCAGCAATTCCTTTATTCAACAGATACAATTACCTTTCAAATACTAGGGGTTCATTTTTCCTTAGAAATGCCACTAATTATAAAGAATTGAAATTACTTCTGCTACAGAACTGTTAAAAGCTACACATTTTCTCTATGCTGCTCTTTAAGAGAGAAAAATTCAAACAAAACATAAAACAGGTATTAATCCCAAAATATATGTTGAATGACATTGCATTTAATATATTCAAGGGGATGCTATCCTCCCCCCCCCAAAATTGACCGAGCCTTTCAAATCTACTACTTTTTAACTAAATTTAGAACAACATGGGTTTATTTGTTTCTTTTTTAACATCATACACTTTTCTAGCATAGAGAGTGGGATTTTTTTCCACTCAAGCAAGCTCAAACTCTCTGTCAAAGCGGATTGGTATAATGCCTCTGTGGGAAGCCAGGAGTGTTACAAGTTTTAATATCCCACTTTGAGTGGAGAAGCTAAAACATCACACAAAGCTTCTGTAAATGCCTATTTCAGGCAGAAATACCAGTGCTGCCTKTCACTGCACTACTTTTATGTCTACATGTGTGCTATCACACCATTGGTTGTGTTTCACATCCAAGAGCTGATTTTTATTTTCTTCCCTCATGATATTTCAGGTGGAACAAACCTCATGACTTTCACAGTGACCCTTTTATGACAGCAGCTCTGCTGTTAATACAGTGGCACACTGGCATTCAGAGTAAGAGCATGGACTGATTTAAACTTTAAATACCAAAGTATCTTTGATGCACCTCAGGGCACAGCAATGATTTCCTCTGAGTTTTCTTTCGTTTATTTTATAATGTCAATTTAACATGCTGAATATACCGTTATCGTTTCCATTGTATTCAGCTGTGCTATGGAAGACTTCACTCACATTCCATAAACCATGGCAAATATTATAAAACTCTCATAAAAGAGACAAGAAGAATTGAAACAGTTTTTCTGGAATGGCCTGGYTTGTTAATGTTTTTCAGCTGTGTCTGAAAATGTAATTGCTATAAAAAGCAACAATTGAAAAATGAAGAGCTTGCTACCATAAARTCACTGTGTTTTTCAAATTCATCTRAGTGTGAATTTTACTGATTTCTCCTTTCCGTGATCAGAGTGTGACTGGAAACATACCACTGATTTGATTTTGTCATCCTTATGCATACTAAATAGAAACTTATTTCAAAAATAGGAATTTAACTGAAATCACAGACTCGTGTTTGATCACACYGAGTTCAGCCTTATCTGTGCTCCACTGAAATCAGCAGCACTTCTGTAGGGAAATGCGACTTGTCCTCAGAAATGGGATTAAAGAGCAGAATAATCACTTCTAAGATGTCACATGGCTTAATACGCCTGAAGCCACTGTGTAAGACTTAACCAGAGACTCCTGCTTTTTTCTCTCTAGTGCCACTGATTTAAGAGCAGCAGCCATTGGCAGAAATGAAGTCAGGGGCTGCATTTTATTGCAATGACCAGCCAGAGAATCCCTCTGGCCACATGTGCTACTTTGCAGACACTGCAGGCTTTTAGRCAGATGGAAACAAGGTAAGAATTTATGGAGAGAATCATGCATCTCACTTAGAAATAAATGAAGAACAGGAGACTTGAAAATAAAGGAACCCAGGATTGTATTAGATCATCTGATTCAAATACAACCCTCAGTGGTTTCAGGCAGTGTTTAATTTATAAAATATGTTTGTTTCATTTTTCCATTTTCTGTTTCTATTGAGAAGTTGATACACAATTCAGTTTCTCTAGTAGCTAGGAGTTTTTTTCCAAATAGCTTTTAAATTTATTCATGGGTAGCTAGCCCCAAATTTATGTCTTTGTTGCTATTTTTTGCATCAATACTTGCCTTCAGATTGCTCTCCCTTCTCAGTGTTATTTTCCCTTTTGCCCATGTTCTTAGAAATTGTATTTTCAGCCTTTTCTGTTAGACACTACAAAGTTATTCTGTATCTTTTCATATATAAATCTTYTTTTCACCTTCACTATGGCTCTGCTTTGCAACCTTTCTGTGCTAACTGCTGCATGAGCAGTTTTGTGTTCCAACATTCAGCTCTAAGTTATCACAAAAATGATGACACAATGCCTGACAACACAATGAGCATTTTTCACATTACAATACAGAGAGACAATGCATGACAATATGATGYATTAGGTCTTTAAGAAAATGAGTAAAAGAATGTGAATATAGAGTGTTCATATAAAACAATCTTTCAAATTACTTAGATAAAATATAATCAGCTATGTGGAAGTCTTCCAAGTGATATTTAGAGATTTTATTSTTATATTCATCCTTAGCTAACTGGCTTTTTTTCAGACATCCTTAAATCCTCGCCCTGTTCAGAGTTTCTAAGCCTCTTTTTCTCTCCAGCTCATGCAGGCATATATGTCCCATTCTTAGAAATGGACAAAATGTGAAAGATTTMAACAAAATCACTAATCTCAAACTTAAAGTTCCACCAAAATGACACAAATTTCCAGCACAAATACAGCTTGAGTTATCAGGCAATGGATATARAATCAACTCCTGAATTTCTGGAACTTCCATGAGTATTACTGCTTGTTGCAATAAAAGGTGATTATTTTTCTTTCCAAAGGACTCCAAGGAGCCCTTGGGGAATGTTCAATGGAAGAAGGAACATTACCACACCCTTCCTGTGCACACACGTGGCTCATCTCCCTCCCAGATGCAGTGGTCAAAGGGTGGGCAACACACTTGTGCTACACAAACACTTTTTACTGATCTTTCTGCCACAAAAGGGTCTGGTGTCATTTCTACTCATTCCCAGTGGTAGAATAAGCCCAGTGCTCCAGTGCACCATTCCATTTAGCCTAAGACAGGCATCATACCTAACCTCCCCCATGGTTTATTAAAACTGGATAGAAAAGTGTTACACTCAAAGAGAATATTCTTCTTGTGTGACAGAAGGACAGAAAATCAATGAATCACTTCACATAAAGATAATGTATGGAAATGCTTTATGCCAGGTTTACAAGTTTTCAAGGTTTTGACTGTCTTTTTGGTTTTTTTTTCACAAGGAAGGTTATCCGACAGTTCATGTCAATGTTGCTGTAATCCCCAGGTAATCAACTGATCAGATTTTTTTCTCAACATGTTCTACTGTCTGACACATTTTGACACATGGCAGAAGAGCCTTCTCTGGTTCAGACAATCAACATTCAATTGTTTTGTGTGAATTGGAAATATTTTAAAAACAGACCATAAGCCCCTCATCTCAAAATGCCTGACAGACTCACTGACAAGTGGGGTCAACATACCTGTAGACAAATCAGGAAACTGAATTGCACAYATTCTGGGTCAGTTTTGGGTAATTTGTTTGCTTGTTTGTTTGATTGTTTTTTAGCCACTTGGCTAGTAGGTAAGAGGGCTCAATCTGCCGCAGGTTTTGTTCAACTACAATGCACATTTTTCAATTCCCCCAGAAAAATCAAAAATCAGTTGCTGGCACAGCAACTGTTGTAAAGGCACAATGGCTGAATGGGGAATTCAAGAAAATAGCTAAAATAAGCAGAACCTTCTCTTTTTTCTGCTTAAGTCAGACTTTAGGCTCTCTTTCCAGGCAGAGATTAGTTCAGCAGACACAATTGAACATTGCAGTGTTCAGTCCACGAACAGACAGACACACAGGTTTAGCTGAGAAAGTGGGAATAAATTTTAGCTTTTCCTTTTCTCTTAAATATTAACTAAGGCAAAGTTAAAGGAAGACATTTCACATGTACCTAAACCTGTCTATCACCATCCAAATTTCCAAGAAGCTGCACATTATTTACTCATTCTGTATGTAAAGGCATTGCAAATCAATGCATTTATTCATGATGCATAACCAGAACAGCAAAAATACTCTCTGGAGATRCTGAAATTGAGCTTTTACTTGTTCCCCTTGTTTTGTTTTCTCCGTTGATTTTTGGCTTTTTGCTTTTTGTCTCTTTAGGAGTGAGAACAAATCCCCTCACTTTTTTCTATTTACTCATTGCTGGATGACAATTCTTCATTTGAAATGTATATTTATTTCATGTCCAGCAAATAACTTCACTTGAGTATAATTAACCAAATATATACAATGGAGGAACTGTCCAGACAAGCATGGGTCCTTAAGCTATAGAACAATAAGTGATTTTTGAAGGGTAATTTTCTTTCAGATCACAGATTGATGGTATTGAGCATAAAGGCCCCTTTAATTTTTGGAAAGTGAAAGTTTTCTGCTGTTTGTGTCTTGATAAAAATGATGAGGTATCAAACTCCATACATGCCTGAACATACCTGTTGCTTATATTACTGTTTCAGTGCTGAAAAATAAATGCAAGCTGAAAAGCTGAGTTCAGAAAAATGAAACAAATAAATTCCCTCCACAGTTTGTAGTAACAGCTGATCATCGCTGTAAAGGAGCAGATGAGACTCATGCATATGCATCAGAAAATGGTTTACACAACATCTAAGCTATTGAGAAGGTATTTGATGTTCTAACAAGAGAGAAAATATTGTATTTTTAAAGGCAATTTTATACTCTAGAATGTTAAAACAGTGTATTTATAAACTCAGTTCCTCATGTTATTTATTATCTTCAGATGAGATAATTTTTCCAAGTACTGATAGCTCAATGAACATGAACTAAATTCATCCTAACTTAAGATTTGTACCTCTAGAATCATTACAGCACAGTTTGTACTGTAACTACAGGAGAAATGACGATACTGAGCATTAGTTGACAACAGTCCCTGTTTAACCAATACAAGCAAATGGCAAAATTTCTACAAAACGCTAAAAGTAAAAAACAATGCAGCTTTATAATAACGAATATATCTTAATTTTCTCAGGGAAAACCCATTTTACTACCAGAAAGGTGGAAAAGTTATTCCTGAACTGCAGTMTTGTCTCATTAAACTATCAGAGTGCTACAAAAGAATACAAATTGTGAAATTTTCCTGCTAAAGAGATGTCATATCGCTCAGAAGGTGGCAATAAGAAAGACCTGTTCATTCCAGAAAAATCTGGGTTGATAAAGGTTTACAAGAAAGTTAAAAAGGAGGAAGGGGATCAGTTGCTCTGTTTCTGCAAAACCTAGAGGTTATCACACAAAGAATAAGAAAAGATGAGAGGTGGTAGGCATGTAGTTTCCTTTGCCAAAGAGCGCTAAAATTCTGCTGTTTTAGACAGAGAATTAGCAAATGCACTAAAGACTATGAAAGTATYAGAATCTATGCCCCAGAAGGACCCTAAGCTGAAAGGAATGTGCACTGGTTCTCAAAAAATATCTCACCAACTTTGCCCTGTTTCAAAAAGCAGTGCATGCAAARTGGACTTTTTGGCAATATTTTCTTTGTTCGGACAAAAGCATATATGCTCTCTTTTGATTCAATCATCTTAAAACTTTGCCAATTGTGGAAGTTGACCAGCTAAAAGGTAGTTAAGCAGTTCAGAACTCCTAAGCCCCTCTAAAGGGAACAGAGAAGTTTCATGGAAGATAAATTTCCCCCGTTATAATAACTAAAGCTAAAATATTACTATTGATTGCAGAGATATCAGAGTATGATTGCTCACAGCTTCTTCTCAACAGCTGAAGAGTCAATTACTGAGCTTTTAATTGAAAGTAATTCACTGATAAGTGCTACTGAGRTATTCCCACTATTGTCAGACATGACAAATGTTTGAACACACAGAGGCCAGCTAGGTAACTGCTGGCACACTGTTAATGTTCTTTGGCTTTAACAGCACTGAGCACATGAAAATCACAGCAGAAGCTTTAATTTCAAAGAATTTCTGTAGAAAGCGGTAATATCTGACAAGAGCTGCTTGTCCTGCATGTATCTGCAGGCACTTTGCCCCAAAGAGATTGCAAAGCACAACACAAATCTTGAGTAGCATCAGTAAAGAGAAGGAAGCTAAATGAAGAAAATCAGAATCCATTTTGAAGGATGGTGAGGTGAAGAAGTAGAGGGTTAATCTTCATATGCTGAATATGTAACATGTTAAAAACATATTGATCTGCAAGTTCTAAAAATAGGTGGAACGTATCTGTAATAGGGGGAAAAAACTAGTTTTTTTTCAACAGAGATTTTGAAAGAACCCAATGGTAGATGTCACAAATAGCTGCACTTAGACATGCTGAGCCCTTGAAACACCAGAAGAGAAGATTTAAAGAAGTTTCAAGTCAACATTTGACCTTCTTAAGGTATTTAAAATTCAAGAACAGTTCTATTCCACAGAATTCTTCAACACACCACCCTCTTGCACCCAGTCTCAGTCTAGGAAACATATATCAGCAGTACARTGGACTTAGCTGAACCTGAGATTTGTCCTTACAGAAGAACAAAGGGATTGCTATTTTTTTTTCAGTATTTTGCACAGAAATTAGTGAAAACTCTTTTCCCAGAAACAAGGGGAAAAGAAATATCTTGGTCTTCTCATTTTTCTCTAAAGCAGCATATTTTCTCCTCAGCTTTTTGAAAGAGGATCTACAGAATTACAGCAATATTTCATTAGTCACATCAAACATCAGCAACTCTTTATTTTCCCAAATAAACCACAATCAATCACTTAGACCACTTTAGTGGTGAAGCTCTATAAGCAGCTGATTAATGTTTAATGTGAAACTCCTTACAAAGAAAAAGGAGCAATATATAATGCATAAAAAACCTCTGAAAACTCAAGGGAACAAAAGTCTTACTTTCTGGTTTACAGACAAAATGAAGTTCTGTACAAGTGATTTGCTAATATAATGCCAGTGCAAAAACAGCTGTCCTTAGATGGAAAAAGGAATATGAAAAAAAATAAAATAGACATACCTGGTCCAATGCAGAATGAWGCAATGATTGCAAGGATGCAAAATATACTGAGGTAAGGAAGCCAATGCACAGAGTTCTGGGTAGATAAAAGACATTCATTTTAAGCACATTGTATGKATCAAAATTATTTTTTAAAAACTCACGGATAATAGTGTTTTCCATGATTCTTTATTTATTTCAGAATTTAGTCTGGGKTTACTTTAGAAAAWYMMMRSMWTTYYKKYCMASCYTWWTWRRWWRWTTKKWMYTAAAGGTCTTGGTCTCTGTGGAATCCCTGTAGAGAAACATTAGACAAGTCCATGTACCACAGAGCCAGAACTCTCCAAATTCACAACTTCCTGTGCTAAAGTTCAAGCCAGCCTGGAACACTGAACACATTCAGCCACTCCATGCTCCTCAGGTATTTCAGTCAGGTTTAAAAAGAGCAGCTAGGACAGTCCAAAGAGCTTCAAAGTTCACCAATCAAAGCCTTGGCTGAAAACTACATGACAGCCTGACATTTGGTAGGAGAACCAGGAATCTGAACCTTGGCAAAGCATGGGAAAGCCACAGGGATTTTCAAATCCAGGGATTTGAAATCCAGGGATTTTCAACCATAATCTCATTTTGCAGACAAGAAAGGTCATGTGTGCTATCTTTCCTCTACTTCTACGTGGATTTTTCTCTTTTCAGACCTCTAAATGGGAGGAACTTGAAATATGAAAAGCAATTCCTCTGGAGTTGACAGAACACTGTTTCTGAATCACATATGTGAATGCTTGATTCTATGGGAAAAAATGTATGTCCATTCCTTTTTCTGTCCAACAGGTGGGGTTTTCCCCCAGCAAAGAGTGAATGATATTTTTATTACAATTTTATTATTTCTGAAAAGTTGGTTGAGGCACATGTAAGGGTACCATCACCACCTTAAGTGGCACTGCAAAAACATTCTTGATAAAGTAAGTATTTTTTTTCAGTGTTAAGGAAAGACCCCCATTTTCTGATGCTTTTTTTCTCTTGTGTCTGGTTTATGCCCTTAGTAATGTGGAAAACGTGATCTAAGAATTAAAATTAGCCAAATGGCTTGAAGATCCATCAAAATTTCACAATCTGGAGTTCTTGTCTGGAAGCAAATCCAAGTTTTCTGAGAAAGGGAAGGTGCAAATTTAGAGTATATATAAATTTCTCTGAAATCAACCTCTTTGTAACCTGGTCCTTTGTTCAAAGCAAATCTCTAATGCTTAACACATGGAGAATATTTTGAAATGAGGTAAAATTGAAAGGCATTCAGACTTCAGGGATTTAAAATAGCTTCAGGTCCTCACACATCCAACTTGACTTTAAAGGGTCTGGAAGGGAATTTTTCACTCGGCATACAAAATATGCAATAATAKCTCTCTTCTGGAGGAGAGCTGTCTTACAGCTGTGCTGACAGGTGTGTGAAGCAAAGTTTTATTGTGTTGTACACAGAGGCAAATCAAATAAAACTGCAATGGTGTGGCACAGAGCTGCCAGTCAAACTGACTTACTGACTCTCTTCAAACAGGAAACGGGATTTGGAAGTCAGATTAATGCCACCACACAGGAATCAAAGCCAGCAGGAAAACAACTTGATGAAACACCACCCAAACCCATGCCATTGCAAATGTCAGTTTTACTTCTTAAAAGTCCTTAGGAATATAAACACACTGCATCTTACATAGAAGCAGAACAAGGAAAAAATACTCAAACATGGAAACATTTCACTACTGGGAAAAAAATAAAATTCAAACCTAAAATAATGATGACACATGAAGCATGAAAGAAATCTCAGGGAGAGTGAATTACAAAGATAAATCTACACAATATGGGTAAACTATATACTCAACTATGAATAAAATTTTCTTCATAATAGCTCATGATATGCATAAATCTTTGAATTAAGGAGTCTGAATRTGAGAAAATCTCTATGGCATTTTAATGCAAAAGCTGCTATAAGTAACCATAGCACTTTGTAGCCAACAGATTGATAAATTAACAGAAGAAACCTTTCACTCCTCATGCCAAACTGATTAAAAGGATTGGCTTATGTAGGAGGGTTTATGCAAACTGTCATCAAGCATGTTTAAAATAGGTAAAAGAGAGAGTAAAAATATGTAGTGACCATAGTGTTACCTGTAAAGTCAGGGAGACGGTGAGTACTGCAAAGAAGACAACCATCAACCCAAAACCTCCGATGAGGAGAGGCCTGCGCCCAAGCCGYTCAATAACCAAGCCCTGGAAAACAAAAAATGGCATTTGACCTCTTTGACAAAACACTGAAGAACCTGGACCATCAAGTATTTCTCCTAATAAATATGAAGGTCAACACTAAAACCATGGGAGTTGATTTTACAATATTTATAAGCTGTGACAGGTTTGTAATTGTTCTCACAATTAACAATTTAACCTCTTTGAAAAAACAAGTCAGCATGGTATCTTTATCAGAGAACACTGAGAAAACTGATTGAGTGGCTTACAAATAAGCAATACATTTCTATAACAGTCTCTTAAAACATGTAAATTTTAAATGTCATTATTTTGAAGCGAACTATAGTCTCTTGCTTTTGCATTTTGAGTGTTTCTCAGTTTCAACATCTCCCTGAACTTGAGCTTAAGACATTTAAAATTTGAGATTTAAATCTTTTTAGCACAGATTAAATCTTAATGAATTTAAGAATTTATTTTTAATTTTTTTTTTCTCAAACATAGAAGAAACATTTAGTAGTGATTTTGGATAGTTAGTGTAATTAGAATATCCAAACAAAAGAAACCTRTGCAGCAGAAAGCTTTGTTTAGACAAGTAGTTTTAACACTGATACTTGTGCAGTTACACCCATTTTGAATTTATATTTAACACCAGAATATAAATCACAAAATCTGACTACTTATCTGCTAGAGAAAAATACAATGAAGAATTTCTTTAAAAAACTGTAACRTGAAATTGTCTTTGTTAGTCTGACTCATTAAAATAGACTAATRCATATTTTGTCACAACAGCTGATGGATTTTTCATGTTGATAASTACTAAAATTACTAATGTCAGTTGGCTTTCTCATGAGAAAAATAAAATAATTTCATGAAACTTGAAATGTACCACGTCAATAAGTTAAAGTCAGAATCTCACAACTGTTTGCCATATCATTATTTACTGGAGACTGAAAACCATCTTCTACATGTTCTTTGAGGAAAAGATAAAATGGGCAACTAAAGAAAATCTGGAGTAACACTCTTAATTATGGGAAACACCACACACCACTCCACTGTGAACATCTAAAAAAATTTATTAAAGCAAAGTACAAAAACACCCAGGGATGAAATACTTTGAGTGGCAAGTGTTTCTCCCTCAGTATGGAGTTCACTAGCAGATTTCAGAACAGGCTTGTCTCTCCTAAAGACACATGGATGTTACACCCYGACTTCATCTTTCCCACCAGAGATATACACTGTGACACTGCAGACCATTGAAAGCAGCTCTGTGGCAAGATTTTGCATCTTTTATTTTTTAAAATAGTCAAATATACTCATCTGGAAAGTTTCCATAGCTTCCCTAATAGAATTATGGATTTTTAAAAGACCTGCACAGATATTAATAAGATTTCATTAGAACCAAATGTTTCAAAACTATGACTGCTTCACTGTCAAAACCTCTACAAGAGGGCAGGTATTTTCCACTATGATTAAKGGACCCATCTTGCTAACTCATGTGACCACACAAACACTGAACCAAGATACAACTTTTACGGTTTTGAGGGCTGAAAAATTATTTGACAGGTTTTTAAGACCCATCTTTTGCAACTTCCGCAGTAGATTTCTGCTAGAGATTTTTCATGCGTAATTTGGCACGAATTATGCATTCAGCAATAACTGCTGCCCAGGTAATTTGACATACTGTGCAATTTCTTTTATTTTTTTCAATGCTGGATTGATGGCCATGATCAAGCAATCTTGGTGTTACACCATTTAAGGGGTTTTGTATTAAAACAGGGTAAGGGATTGATGAGGGAAAAAGCTCCCAGATGCCTCTCATGCAAAACATGGGAAAAATGCGATACATAGTTTTCACTTGTAAAGCTCAAAGCAYAGCAAATTCCAGTAATGAAGGACAGTTTGGACTAGGTCTTCCATAACAGCAAGTTTCCCTGGTGAAAACAATGCTGGTTTAGAGGTTACAAACAGATAACAATTTTTTAGTTATGATTATAGAAATCCAAAACTTGTTAACTTGCAAAACCCACTAAGATGCTTATGAGTCATGAGAAGTGGAAGATGATTCACCAGTTTCCCAGTATTTATAGTTCTGAATGCTCTACTGCTATGCACTGGTATCTGTTATCCCCTAAAGATCTATAGCAAGTCAAAAGATGCTGTGCAGTAGGATAAATGAAATGACAAGAAATCCAGTATGTGCTCAAGTACAGACAAAAGAAGAACATTACAACTGTTTTCTGTGATCACACCTGAGTTATGTGCCAACCTGTGTAGGCTGATACTTGTTTTTGTGTTATCATAAACGTGCATTTGTAGAGACATATACCCAGTCATGATGATTAACATTGCTGAAATTACTGAAAACCTGAAAAAAGAATTGCAACCAAAATTCTGTCAACACAAATGTTTGGTGATAGAAAGGCAACTGATAAGCAAATTACATTAACAGTTCACACAACTTACTTTTGTCTGTCAGGAAAYGCCTGTGGATAAAGTTAAAGAAGCAAATGTCAACCTTTTCATTGAGTCAGCTGCAGATATCAGGGCTGACATAATGAAAGCAGAGTGCGTTAAAATAGATCAGACAAACTTCTCCAGAGAAAATGAATGTGCAAGCAAGTCCTACAGTCCAAATAGGATGTCACTGAACAGTATTCCCTGCTTATATTCTGGCCCTAAATTATACTAAACAAACCCYATCAGGTTTTCTTGGTGTCTGAACTCTGTGAAGAAGTTTGCTCTAWATGTTAATATCAAGAACAGCCGCACTTTCTCAAGTATTTCAGATAAAGGTCTGAGTAAGATTCTATGACTAGAATCAGACTTAACATGGCAAGCTAACACTGTGTTATTTCCATTTTAAATATCAGGATTAAAATGGATAACCTCATTTATATCACTTTATGACACAACGTGTAGTATCTTGTACCCAGAAAAAGGAGCAGAGTAGGAGACTGAAAATTATAAATTGGGTTTTTTTGATTCATATTTTGATATATCTATTATATCCATGGTATATCTMTTAGTCTACTGTATGAATTATTAATTTTTTTTTTAAAAAAGGGCTATTGTATTTAAGTACCTAAACTGTGAACAGTTCACCTAAACAGTGAAGCCAGAGTTTCAGTGGAGACATTCTGCATCATCCTTTGGAAACCATGGAGGAAATGTGCTGGAAATGAGAATACCTATKGAAGGATCTGGAATATGCTTTATTTAAGTTGTGTCATGCCCTAAACAGGGAATCTCTCCTTCTATGGGCAGATCTATTAACACACAGAAAAACTCTTAAGAACTCTTTTTCAGAACATCCTGAAGCAGAATAAAATCGTCTCAGTAGGAAAGACTGGGCTTCCCTGACTTCTGTGTGATACTGCAAAGGATTTCCCACATCCTTTTGCAATGTGGTTTAACTCATTCCAGGCTTTACACAGCTTGTCTCTGTCACAGGCTTTTAGTAACACCTTAATGCATCACCCTATGGGAAATACTCAGGGCACAGTCTTCTCAATATAGTCACAGCTGGTCTCTGTCTGTGAACATTACAAGAAAACCAAATGTAGTGCTGCAGATGGCAAAATTGCATGTGGGATGCTTGATTTGAATAACTTTCCCTTTTATTTTATGCTGGCTTCATGGAGGAGGGAAGAATTTTTTTCAGATGRCTTCTGTCTCCCTTTCCATTCACTCCGCTGCCTTGCTAAAGAAAGGCACTGGAAAATTGTTCTCTCTGCCCACTAAGAGTAAGACAACAACTAAAATTAAGCTCAAGTACTAAAAATTGTAAAATAGCAACAGTAATCAAACTTACTGAAGAATAACAAATTGTGTGGTAYGCCCTTACTTCAGAAGTTGCAGAACAGATTTCTAACAAACAGGGAATTATTTAGGTTATTAGGAGAGGAATTATTTAGGAGAGGAAGTTACCCAAATAAATAAGCTGCAAAACCTTCAACTGAAAAACTAAGTTCATGTTTTTCATTTAAAYAACAGCAATAAAATATTTATTAATATTAAGGAAATAAAATGAAGTCTACAAAGCAGCATGTCTTGAACTGAGAAATTGGAAGGGAGCAGAGATATCAAAACATCATTATRTCCAGAGGCACAGCAGGTGCCATTAACAGAAAAAGTATTAAAAAACCTCCTCTTGAGTMCAAAAAGTTACCACACATACCAGGAGCCAAAGCATGCACATCTACCTCAGTATGTATGARGRGTGTGCTCTGGATAAGSCCCACAAACTGACAGCACAGAAGGAACTAAAAAGATGACAGACCCTATTTATAGAATGGCTTTAATATCATGCAATCATCTCCATATAATTATCATCTGTTTTCACATAAAAGAGGTGTATTCTTCACTTAAATCAGTGGCAGAATTATCATTATTATTTTTCCACATATCTTAAACAGAGAAGCATGTATGCAGTATCACAAAGATATAGGGACATTCATATTTCTCTATTTCTACCTACTAAAAAATAATAAAATGTTTTTTAAAAAATTATTTTGCCAAAAACAGATTTGTGGAAATTCACAAACATCAGAACAAGATATTTGTGATCATGTAAAGTCCTTATGTCCTAGACTGTAAGGAAACATATTGATAGCTGGATTTAGTTTAACATTTTGTAGGCCACAAGGAGTTGCTCTGCCACTGGAAAGGATTTTTTTCCAAAACAATTCTTCTGACATTTAAAAATACTTGCTGCTGTGTTCAGTATTGTGCAAATACAATTGGTATAGAATATATGAAGAAAAAATTCTATCAAAGAAAGAAAATAGTACTTGTTTGCGACATTCCATTCCAAAGMCTTCTCCCATTGCTTCTTCTTTATTGCAGTGCAAACAGAAATGTATTTAGCAATTAATTATGTAGTCTCCCACTAAAACATGGAGGCTAAGTTTGATCATTTAGTGCATTTTTTTCCTWGTCAACTCTTCCAGTTTGAAAGAGGAAAGAGGAAAAATGTGCATGGATGAATTTTTCTATAAACATCTTCTACATTCAGAGCAGAGTGAAGGATCTGGAGCTCATGTATTGGGAAAGGATGTCTGTTTGTCCTGAGCAAGGCAGCAGAATTTAATACCACGTGGGTCTCCCTTGTTCTGTCCCACCTTCCTGGGGGCTGTTTCTGCCAGCCACACTGAACACTCGTAGCTGTACTCGGCCTCCCAACAGCAGCAGRCACAGACTCTGAGATGAGAATGAACTGCTACCAGGTAAGGCTGTTCTCCCAGGTGAAATAATTGATGGGTCACCACTTACTATACTTTGGCCCTTGCTGTTTCTGCCTTCTTCCTCTTTATGCATACAAAGCATTGCAGGACATACCAACTTTTTCTGTTCCTTTTATAAAACTAAAATTAAAGATCATCTTAAAAAACGTCCCAAGACACAAACTGGGTTTAGGATTAAAAATAGAAATAATATTTTGAATTGCTTTATCAACCATTACACTTAATAAAATATTATTCTTTTTCTTAACCTGCATAAGAAAATAAAACAAGTACTTTAAATATCAAGCATGCCAATGGAATTTTATAGTCATACTTACAGAAAAAACAGCAGCCAGAGTCTCAACAGCACCAGTACTCAGTGTGACATAAGGGATTGTTTCATGCTTGATCCCAGATTCACTAAAGATGTTGTTTGTGTAGTACCAGATCTGTATCAGAGATAATGAGTTATTAATCATTATGGATTTGAATACAATATATTGGTATTCAGTTCAGCCATCTAATATGCCTAAAGCCAGATTTGTTAAAACTCTGAGCACTCCCAAATGGCTGAGGGTGGGACAAGACAACAAACGAAATGAAGGTGCAAATTCCAGGTGGATTAGGCACAATGCTGCTGTAGCTCCACTTGCAGACCCAGSCAGAATCACAAGCAGATTTAACTCAATTTAGCTTAATTCACTTTAGGAGTAAATCAAAGAAACTCACTTTAAGCTTGAACAAGAGGGTATAAGTAAGTTTCTTGTGGTGAAGAAGCAGGTTCATGCAGCTTTATGGAATACTTCAACAGCATAAAACAACAGAGGAGAAAGCAGGAAAGATGTTGAGAGGCACTGAAGAAGCTGCTTATTTTTGGACAGAAGGTGTGAGCTGTGTTTCTGCTTTAACCTTACKGGAGTGTGGACATCTGCAGTTAAGCCATCCCTCTAACCTCTCTTTATCATTCACAGAAAGAAAAGACACTTTTAACTTGAGAGTTGCTTGGTGAAAAGTGAAAAAGCTTTTTTTTTAATAAAATGAATCATAGAAGCAGTTGTCACTAATGGACAAAACACAGGTTGTATAGCTTAGAGGAAGCCAGTCATGTTTGGTCAGTAAAACCTTATCCAGCAGTGACAATGTCCAGGCAGAGAATATATAGTGGCAACATTCTGAAATAGTGAGCCTGATAAGCATCAGAGTCCCATTCACATCCACTATGTTCSAAAACAATATAATATTTATGTTTGACTCAAGGTGAAAGAACTAGCCGAAGATTTTGGCTGTGAAAACTATGCACAAAGGGGAGACAAACAAGAGTTGATTTACTAGAGAAAATTAAAAACAGTTGAAACAACTGGTTATCAAAAGAAAGTAAACCACGGGTAATTTATCTGTGACAGGAAARCCCAAAGCCATAGATAATGATGGCACTAAATATTAAAGCAGCAGTGATTTTTTTTCCCATGGTATTGTCCATGGTACAAGCTCTAACAAGGCAAGCACTGCTAAATGCAAGGCTTGTCAGATGGATGGAAGTGTTATGATTGTATGAGGAAAACCCTGCTGCCTGCCAGCATATTATGCACATGCTACATCTGTTTGTAAAGAAACAAACTCAGCAGTTTTGTTTAAAAAAAAAAAAAAAGAAAAAAAAAAAGAAAAAAAAGGAGGAATTCTAGATTCCCAACTAGCCCTTCAGCAAAGCTGCTTGTCCCAGGCCAAAGAAGAAAATTCAACTCACATTCCATAAACGCCAAGTAAAATACACACTCAGGAGTAAAAAGTCACCTTTTCATATTACAGATAAAGAGAAACTGACTGAAAACTTTTATGCCAACTGCTGACACACCAGCTTTCACCAAAACACATGCATTGACAGGAAATGGCAGCAACAAACTTCTCTACACAAAGTTATCTGCCTTCATGTAGCCCCTGCTGGTGTTGATTTGCACTGCCCTGCTGACACAGAGCACAGACAAAAAMCAAGGATCAGCTCCCAGTTCCCTCTGAGATCTTTATGCCCACTGATAATTTTTTGGGCACCCAGTACTGTGACAATTTATTCACTTCACATACACCTACACAGTCTATAAGGACAACAAAGTAGCTCAAAAACTGCTATAAAAATAGTTTTCTTCTTCATACTACAAGTTACAAGATTGATTTAGCACAGTAAAGTTAGAAAACACGTAGTTTAGGCATTTCATCCATCCAGTTTGTATACAGCTAGATCTTCTAAAGATGRCACAGATATTGCAGGCATGCAATGTTTAAGAGAAGAAAGAGGSCAAAGAGCCACTAAGGCAGTTAACTCATGGTTGAAATTTGCCAAAATACAACAAGAACATAAGAAATTCTGCAAATGGTTCCACAGAAGACCATGACTGACTGCTGATGGTAAGATTAAAAAACAGCAGAGAAAAAAACAGGATGAGATTCACAGACTTATTTCTCTCTGTAGCAGCACAAAAATAAATTAGGATAAAAATTAACAAAATGTGCATTTTTCAAAAGAAWAAAGTGAATGTTTTTCAGCCTGTGTACCATTAAAGAGAGAAAAAACATKGGTAAATGTACTAGGCTAATGATAATTTTCCTAATTTCACTTATTTTTCTGACATGGCTTCTGATAACTAATGATTTCATTAGCTAACAAAATGAGCTAGTGATTAGGCTAAAGATTTTTGAATGAAARAGCTGCAGAAAATGGTGCAGAAGGCTCAAAAACTAAATGGGAAATGAGAGAGACACAGCACTTATGGTGCACTGCATCCTCACCCCTTCCTACTCTGCCTGGTGCTCTCCACACCATCTGTGAATTGCACTCCATAGCAGATCTTTTGCACACTGAAAACATGCAATTTTCCACAGATCCATCCCCAACAATTTCTTTTGATTGAAAACACAGCCTTAAAGGACAGACCTTACAGAAGCCTATGGGGTCCTGCTTTGGGACAGATTCCCTTAACGCAATATGCAGTACAGTTTATTCCTTGATATAAAAAAGGATAAACTTCACCAGGGAAAACTTCACTGTAGTTTTGTGACATTTTTAGAACTGAGATTAAATGGTAGAAGGTAAATAAATTTATTATAGGTATCAAATAAATGTTAACAGAGTAAAAGAGACTAATAGAAAATTGTTTATTTATGTCAATTTAGGTCAGATTGTCTGGTATTTTGTTATAATTAAAAACATTTACATGATCAGACYTTCACCATGATTTCTGTTTCATGTGGAAACAAACAAATGTACTGTTTTTAAGCAAAACAAATTTTTATTTGAAATAAAAACCTTAGAAGGAAGCAAGTGTTCTCAGGCACCAGCAGGATGATTACAGAAGCCTGACAGTTGGCAATTTCCCTGGAGAACGACCTGAGATTCCTGCCTGAAGGAATCCCAACTTTCCCATCTGCCCTGTCCAGATGGCAGTGGTGGAAAAGCCCAGACTGACTGTCAGGGCACTGCAGACAGAGCARAGGAGTGAGAAGGAGCCTTCCCTGCCTGTCAAACCTGGCTGGTGCTGGCTCACACCCACTTGGTTCAGATGCACTCAGGCAAACCAAGACCTGGCTTCACCACATCTGTCATACCTGGACCTGTCTCCTCATCCTAGAGCTTCAGGTGACCTCAGCAGCATCAGCCAGGAAAACCAAGCAAAGGAGACAACTTTTTGAAGCCTGGTCTCTTAATCAAGTGGTCCAGCTATTTCTCTTGACCTCTCTTTTTATTTAATTTGTTTTACTATTAACTAAGAACTGTCTAAACAATCCATTTCAAAACACAATTTTTGTGTGAATAATTTTTTTTTTCATGTATAGTGACATGGCATGCGAGGAGAAACAAAGCAATAATAAATAAGGAAGGCTTGAAGTAGCCAACTCAGCACACAGGTTTCGTGACAAAGACAGTTTTTCTGAGGCATATTTTCAGAAACTGGACATCCAATGACACTTTCAAATAACTCTGGCATCCGTCTTGGACTGGACACATCTGTCTATCCCCCACATCCTCACTCAAGCCAAGGGAGTGTGGCTGTGYTCTGCCACAGAATACTGGACAGTTTCTATCAACTATTAAGTGTCCTATTAACTATTAAGTCACAAAACTCTTCCGTTTCCCCTGATACACAATGAGTTCCATTATTTGAACAGTCTGTTTATAAGTGTCATTTTATTTCCCTTATGTGTTGATAAATCTTAAAAAGACTGTGTGACAAGATAATTCTGGTTCCTTTTTTTTTTTCTCAAAAATGTATCCACAATAAGAAATAACATAACCTGTCATTAACACTGAAATCCTACCATTAGAAGAAAACACCACTTATAAAAATATTATCATAGTTTACTTCACAGGATGAAAAAAATCTTCTAATTCCCTCCTAGTATTTTGCAAAAAGCTTTTAAATACCAGAGTTCTAATTGCATKAATCTTTTAAATGGTCTTGGACAAATTACTTAGTATTTGGAGTTTTAAAGCTATACCTGARATAAGCCTGAGCTAGTGTTCATAGATAGGAAAGCAAATAAACTTATTAACACTGAGGGGAAAATCTATCTGGAGTGTGCTGCAGAGCCACAGTGAGAGCTCCTTGCAGCAGTAGAATATTATTTTTTTGCATATATATATATATAAGCAAGCAGTGCCTTTGAACTGTGACAAAAACCCGTTTCCCTTTGAGGTTCTTCATGAGGATATTTGTTTTGTGCAGCATAAAACATCTAATCCAGATGCCACAAGCTGCAGCAAGGATAGTTCTGGCTGGGTATAAAGAAAACACTTTTCACAGTGTGAGTGGTGTAAACACGTGGCAGAGGTTGCCCAGGGAGGTTRTGGGCTCTTCACCCWTRAATWYRTTTAAAACTCAGYTGCACMAAKCCCTCAGCAGCCTGAGCCAGCCCTGAAGTCAGTCCTGCTCTAAGCAGGRGCCAGGATCAGGAGGAGGGATCTTCCAGCCTAAACTGTGCTGTGACCCTGTCATATCGGTTCAGACAGATGGAAAAGGAGCCTCCTGATATCCATTAGCCTTGGACACATTAATGGTCAATCAGATTTGTTGCTGACTGTTTTATGTCCTTTTCCTCTTTTGCTTCACTTTCCAGGACAGGAATATTGAAGAAACAAAAAATCAAATATGCAGTGTAACCTCTTAAAATTACTTATAGAAAGTTTTGCTGACTTCCGTAAGTACTGAACTGAACCAATCCAAGCTGGAATGTCTACTGATAAATCTCTGAATAAGACTGGGGCATATCCCGAAACAGAGAATCTGAATATCAGAAATGCAAGCTGCAGGTTCATTCTTTGCTGATCTCTTATACTTTTTCATGTATTCCTTCAAAGTTAGTACAACATGGGTTCCCTCACACTTTTTTTTTTTTGTTTAAAAATACAGAACTCCGTGGATCTTCCCACATGCCGCTGTCACAGAACCATTACTAGTAAGAAACAGCCAAAAATGGAAAGTTGTAGAGGTTGGTGAGTGGTATAGCCCAAAGCCTGTTTTAAAGGAAAGGAGCACCCCAGAGCTGCCAGGGCCTGAAGAAGGACACTCACAGCGTTGAGCCCACAGAGCTGATAGCAGCCCATGGTGACGACCACGGTGACGATCTGCCATCGCACGGCGCGGGTTCTCAGCAGCTGAACGATCGACACCAGCTTGGTGTTCCTTTGGACTCGAGACTCTGCCAAAACTTCCTCTATTTCCTGAGACACGTCATCTTTCCCCAGGAATCTCTGAAATGCTGCAAACAGAGGACAAGTTCTTTAGGCCAGACACTTGGCATTGTGTGCATTTACAACAAATTTACTTCCTCAAAAGGGAAATGTGTGACAAAAACGGGAGGCATACATTGTCTACAACTTAATTATTCTTCTGCCAACAATATCATTCTGCTCTGGGTGTGATCTGGTTAATCCTTGCTATTGGTCTCAGAAACTGCAACAGAAATAAAAATTATTTGGTTCCCTACAAGTTCTCTCCTTACATTATTTCATGTGTAATATAACCTAAGGTCCAATGCAGAGTGAAAACTGTGTGAGACTTGAAAATATTTAATACCAAAGAATCTYCAAACATTATTTGACTTTGCTACTTTTGCAGCTTAGCAATATACCTGACTTCATTGCTGGAGATAAATTGGATAGAGAATTAATAGGATGTAAAAATGTATGTAAGCCTGCTAAATCAAGAAAAGGCAGCTATTTGGAAGGAATAGCTATTACTCTTCATATCACCTCCTGTTTTAACTAACATATAGAAAAAATGTATTTTGTTAGGATAATTAATATTATAAATAATTATCCTGAGCAGTTCAAGACTTAATATCTGTCAATGCTGGAGACATGGGAATGAATTTACATGGCCAGTGCAAGTAACCATCCAGCCTCATCTCCCCAGGAAGACACCATTTAATGGCTCGCTGAGATACCCTTCTGCTGTGAATAACACAAGTTTKCTATCCCACACGTCCTCCAAGATGCAGATACCTCCTAAAGCATGTGATGTCTCTCTACCAACCTTGTTTTACAGATAGTGTCTGTGCTGGTGATAGTTTTGTCTCAATCTAATGAGCATACCCCAGGGGTTGACATTTTAAGRGATGTTTAAAATGCTCATCATCTTGGAATGACTGCAGAGAAACAATGACATTACACATACCCTGCAATAGGGCTTTGTGACCCAGTAGGATGCTAACACTCAAAACAATCCTTTACACAGCAGGTCACTTAAAATTGTCATTTTTATTAAATGAATAAATTCATTTAGTTCACCTARGAGCCGAATAAATTTTTCCTATCCACAACTTTGCATAACACTGCCTATAAATAAATGAACATATATTTCAGTGTTTACATAACTTTGCATGGTCAAGCAAACTAGAGACACTGGCTAGTCGTGGTTAATGCATCCAGACTCTATTTAGATTTTGAAGTTACAACATTCTACCTTTACCCAGTAGGTGAAAAGGCCAATTAATGATGTTTTAATGCTGTGAGGGATAGGTCACACAAATGAAGCAGTGGCGTCCCCAGACCATCCCTTCTGTCACTTTGGTGAATGCACAGGGCTGCACATTCTGCCTGCTCCCAGTCTGATGGTGAAGGGAACTAACTTGAGCTCTGAGCYAAGATTTTCTGAGGCACTTAGCACTTACAATGTATTTTAATGGGCCCTGCATGATTCTGCTTTACAMGAAGGAAGCTTTTTTTTGAGGGATGAACCACCGCTGGGTGTTGAGTCAATTCATAATATTCATATATTCTGATAAACAGTTTCTCTCTTGTGAGAGGAGAGGTCAGAATTTTTAAAYCTCTCAGCAACAGCACAAGATTTATCTTTTCACAGGCTGTACAATCAGAAATGAATTAACAAATTCACACCGCAGAACTAAAACTTTGAGCTGCTCAGTTTTGTCCTTTGCCATTGCCCATTTTTTAATAAACAACATGTTAAACACTCATTTTTATGAGTATGATGTATTTAAAGACAATGAAAATAAATGTAAAATTAGAACAATGTGTGCCTATGGTATGTTAAAGTCAATGTCTTGTACTGAAATTACACTTTCCTCAGTGCTATTAGAACACTGATAGAGAATAATTCAGGTAAAGATGAGAAAACCAGACATGAATCATGTAATCTTCCTTGAAAGGATTCCCTCATATTTTTAAACATCTGGTTTATCAGTGTGAATTAGGTCAGTGCCCAATTTTCTTTATATTTCCTGTCCTTAGAATCCTCAGCATTACTTTAGGGCACACAAATCAAAAATATAGGTGCACTCAARTAAAAAGACAGCAATCTGTCTTTTCTGCGCAATGGAGCTTGTGTTATTTCTAGAGGAGCCAGAAACTAAAAAACTGCAATTACCAAAATTGCCAAGTACAAGGCAGAAAAAACATAGCCACCTGATTTATTTTTCTTTCCTTCATGGCATTAAATAAAGAGACGTAAATGCCACTAGACAACTTTGGTGGATCCTTAAAATTCCCAACAAGTCCAGAAAGGCCAAGAAATTGCTATGCTCTACATGCACAGTTTTGAATAGACATCACCCAACCTTCTTGGAAAAAACATTTTCCTACTAAACAACACATCTTTAATTTTCTTCCATTACCMGTTTTTCAGTACCATAAGAATCACAATTTTATGCATAATTAATGTGGAAATAAATTCCGCATTAGCAGAGAGATGGGAAAACTTAGACGTCTTTCAATGTCTGATGTTCAATTTATTAATTTCACATTCTATCTCCCTGCATTACTGGCAGGAGAAGCTCAGCAGTTGCTCCTCTCCTCACTGCAATGACTCATTTCCCTCCGTGACTGGCTGCTTCTCTCTATAAAGAAGCCTTATCTTCATGGAACACTTACAACTGTCTAAGGAGCTGCAGYTATAACAACTTTTAAGCCTTTCCAGATTCCTGTTTCATTCCCTTGGATCAGAAGGTTGTGGAAGCTCAGCTTTCAAAAGTTGGAATATTGCCTTTATAAATAAGAGAAGAACTGGATGGTTCCAGTCAAGGGAAAAGAAGTCAAGAAACCCTTCCRTTTACACCACCAGTTTTTATTCATCTCAGCTAAGTGAATCTGAAGCATCTGAAAGAGGTTCAAATATCTGCAAAAAAATTAGTTGGTACGATTGGTTTGTAAAACCAATCAGCCCTTTAAATTAACTGAAGATGGATACTCAACGACTCAGCTAATTGGGAATTACTAATTCTTTTTCCACTGTAGTACTTCCAGGATTGTGCAAAGAAAGCAGTTGCTATCAACAGAATTAGCAAATGAACTTTTAAAAAGAAATTTTAAAGGATCAAAATGCTATTGTGTGGTTTACAGAGTAAAACCAGCACCAGGCAAGAAGGGGCAGAAAAAGAGAGAMGTTGTCACAGGTAGTTTGGGTTTATCTTTGAAAAATAAACAAAGAAAAATTAAAATAAGCTGTGTGAGTATTATTGTCATCTGTTTCCCATGGACACCTTCACTTTCACTTCCCTGATGATTAATTATATTAARTKCARTATCCMACTGTCACACACAGCTTTGCCAAAGTTCTGCTTAAACAGCATCTTCTTTGGCCACTGTTGAAGACAGTMGAAATTTTCCTGTAATAACTCCATGTCAACACAAACATAATCCACAAAATGAACAAACAGTTATTTTCATGCACACAAATTTTGTTTCTGAATATCCAGAAAAATAATTCTGTTGTATCTTGCTAGAAAATATTTGAATATACTAATGCTATTAAAATCTAGCAAAATATTTATTATTTACTAGCATGTAGCATAGCAAAATCTAACAAAAACTGTATGTCCGGTTTCACAGACCAACAATATGTCTGTTCAGGTTTACCTGAAACTAGCCAAGATGTACAGGTAAAACAAAACATATACATGCCACCCTGAAATAACACAAGAACTGGTCAACAGAGTTGTATTAAAGGTCCAATGAACCTAATATCCTTTGTAAAAGACAGAAGGTTTAAGAAAAGTCTGAAAACATCCAGACAAACCACAATCACTCCAGCTTTTGGCAGGCAAATATCTGAGATGAAGATTTACCATGGGCCAGCAAGTCTAGCAGTCTCTTCAAATAAGGATAGTTTATAATGCTTACAGACATACAAAACCCACAGAGAAACAAAAATAAATCATATACRTCTTTGTTGTCAGTCATAACAACTTCATTTTAATCACTGGGTTTGCAGTAAATTGTTCCTGCTGTAACTTTGGGTTTAATACCTCTCCTGTCCACGCAGGCCCCCTGAAGGGTTTTGTAAAAAATTGGCTACCTGCTTTGTAAATCAGGAGTGGCCTTGCTCTTTTGTCACGTGAAAAGGTATCAACTCTAATCCATCTCTCTAAAAATTTCGATATACAYTTCTCATTATACCTATTATAACATWTCTTTCATAACCATGGGAGTTTTAATGTTTGACTGAAAATACTAGATAAACGGATTTTGTGTGTCACCAACAGATGTTGCTGTGACATTTTATCCAAGWTGTTTGATCATTAGGAGATAACAATATTCTTGCTCTTTGGCAAGCTGKGATACCAGCTGAATGCCTTTATTGATTTACTTGACCTGATACTGTAGCTGCATAGAAAATATGTTTCCTCCTTGTAACAGTGCACTTCAAAAAAGACACCCCCTCAACTCTCCAAAAGTGCTTTAAACCAATGTTGTTAGTCATAACAAATGTTCTATTTTATCACTGCTACTGATTTCATTTATATTATATCATTGTGACACTCACAGATCAAGAGAGCACTTGGTATGCAACTAATGGGCAGCTCACGTAAAATCCTTGTCTTACTGCCCTAGAACGTGGATGGTAAACTGTCTGATGTAATTGTAGCAGCAGGACTTTCTTTTCCTTACTGTTTCTATCCCTGCCACTCCTCATTCCCACAATCTTCTTCCAAAATCCTTCTCTTCGAGCACTGAAATACCCATTTCTGCTCTGCTGTCTGGCCATGATTATGAACAAGGATCCCACCAGTTAAATGCTAGGCATTTTCTTCCCTTCTGTTTGTATCCAATGAGAAGAATAATGGTTATGGGGCCTGGGAGAGGAGCTGGGGTGGTTCTGCCCTTGCTTCATTACCAGACTGAGTTTCTTGGGCAAAGCAGGTTTACAGATGATGCTGTTGTTCCAGTGGATTGGTCTCTCCCCAGAACACATGAATCAGTTCTCTGCATTCAGCAGTGAGTCAGGAATATAAGAAATAGTTCAGTTCTGCCCCTGTGTCCCAAAAAATGGCTTCTCTCACGGTAACCCTCTAACCCCATTCCTTCATTTTTTCATTGTCTACACAATACGTTTTAGTCTTTCTCCTTCTCTCAGTCTCTTACTTGTCCCTTAAAGATATCTGCCAGCAAAGAGATTGAGACTGTTCGTATTTTGATAGTTATCATCCGGTTATCTCCCGAGACAGAGAAGAAAAGGAGGGGATCAAAGCAGGAGCAAAACTTTTTGGAAACTCAGTGACCTACATTATCTCACTGGATATTATTGCTCTAAAACAATTAGGAAGATTAATGCTGTCAGCACCATTTTAGGAGCTTTGACATAATGCATGGTTTAGAGTATTTCATAAGGKTTTAGAGTATTTCAAAGTCATCTGCTTTAAATACAGCAGACCTTTCACAAATTATAGTTTTTTATTTCTCTGACAAGGTATAATCCTCAGTGAAATATACATTTGTATGAGTAGCCCTGATCCATTAGGGGAAAGAAAAGGGATTAAGTCAGTAGAAAGAGTTGCAAATTTCTGATATTAATATGCAGATTTAAGCTAAGAAGCAAATAATTCAAAAGCATTACTGTAGTCATCATTAAAATGAAGAATTCCGCTTTGTCATTATATGACTTACAAGCAGAAGGGCATTTTAATAAATCACAGCTCCTCCAGTCTCCCTAATATTTTGAGTTTTCTTCCCCCATTTYGGCTGATAATATCAGCAGAATATCCAGATGATTTGTCCTGATTGTTAATTCACCCTCCTGTTTTGTAAATTATGCTGTAGACGATTCTGCTACACTCAAAGTAAATTATACTGTGTACTACAACATATCTCAGAATTGAGTCTTTTCTTTTAGAATTAATAAAATCCAAAAGCATATATTGATAAAGAGTTACTTTGAAATGCTTTTATATAATCTGTCTCTTTTTCTCAGAATATCTAAATTTWTAGTCCTTAAGGTGGCTCAAGAAAGCCATCTTTTTGTAATCASCAAGCCAACTGCTAAAGCTCATTTCCCCTCCAACAACCAAGTGTGGGCAACTGCTCTCCTGATGCCTTCTACTGCAAAATCTACCTACAGTAGATTGGATTTCAAATTATTTTCAGAACATGTATGCTGAAAACATCCCAGACTGCAGTTGGCTCATTACCAGCAACAATAAATGGTGTGAATTTCAAGGCAGGTGGTTTTATTTTACTGCCATTTTTCAGAATTTTTAACTTCTATCTATTAGAGGTGCTGAGGTTTCCAGGTGGATGGACAGGATTTTYAGTAGCTCCTCATAACAAGTGTGACATTATGCAACAACATCGCAGATGCGGACTCTTTGCCAGCCATAGCCCTGGAAATGCATCTACATTTTTATCAGGCAGAAACGAGCCAGTTTAAACTTGGCACCCAAAGGCATTTCTTCCCTGCCCAGCCTCGGTGCTGCWGAAGTTTCCCCCCAACAGCCAACCTGAGCTGGGTCCTGTATCCCTGCCTGGCAGGGCAGCCCTTTCCATCATGGTCCTTTGAAAAGGTGGTTCTCTGCCTCCTCAAAACTCTGCTGACCCTGTGAAGCTAAAGAATTCTCCCCAAAACCTTCTTGCTTTTTTTTTTTTTTTTTTTTTTTTTTTTTTTTTTTTTTTTTTTTTTTTTTTTTTTTCCTAAGCATTGAACTGTATCTCTAAATGTCTGAGGCTCCAATATTTATATAATTCTTCAATCAACACCGAACTGGGACAACATGGGAATCTCTTCATTAGTGTGCCATTTCTTTTTCAAAGGACTCTCCACAACAAAAAAGACCAGTTTTTAATTTCATAATAGAAGAAACAGGATAGAGTTGCATTAATTCCATACTAAAATATTATTAAATTTATATTTCAAATGTTGATACACAATTTACAAGTAACCTTGCAAGCAACCAGTTCTTGACTGAAAATGTTAAGGTCTGTATTYAAATGAGGTTTTTAAGAATAATTTGTAAAGCAGTCAATTTTGGTATTTTGGTACTATAATCAGACTCCTTCTTTGTACACTCTTGTTTTTCATGTGTCCTTATAATAAGAAAAAMCAAATTTTCAACATTCTCTCAGCTGCCTTGGGACCATAGGAAATTTAATGGGGTGGAGAATACAGCAGCTGTGATCATGCAAGCAAATTGTTCTATACCTAGAACCTAAAGTAAGAATAAAATATTCTGTGTCTGTGAAGTTGAAGCAATATAGAAACACTGGAAATTTTCAGTTAAACCGATGTACGGTGTTTTTATTAGATCTACAAAGGTTATTGAGTTACAGAGGCACAGGGTGAAACAGCAGCTACTGGGGGAAAAACCAGAATCATTGTTTTTATTAATCAAAGTGCAAAGACTGTAGATAAGGGAGAGTCACGATGACTGAAACTACCTTTTACTTCCAAATGAACCCTGCACAGAGTGGCTGGCACACAACAGCAGGATGATTTGGTTAGATCTGTATCACTGTGTGTAACTGGAGAATTGCTGGAGAATTTGCTGGGGAATTTAAATCATAAAAAAACTTCAAAGCTACAGTTATATTTACACATAGAGAGTCAAACAATAAAGAAAAATTATTGYCAAGAGAAGCTCTCCTATTGGAATATTCTACTTTTAGTGATGTATCAGAATCAGGTATCTCTAGCCCGCATCCCTACAATAAACAGCCTTTGTTGCAAGAAAGTAACATATCTTACCTTTTTCTGCCTGGCTCCTGTTATGCTTCTCAAGTAGGAGGTAGCGAGGACTTTCGGGAAGAAAAGGCAGAATCACAGCTTGTATCAATGATGGGACAATGATTGCTCCAAACAAGAATGGCCACCGAGATTCCTGCAAACGGATGCAAACATGAATCAGTAACACTCTCCCACAGTGATACTTGGAAGAAAAATAACTTTGATGGGAAACACTGTAATATTTCATCATTTCAAGTATTGTGTCCATCACCCGAGCGATGTGCTCCTCCTGTGCTCCTCCTAAGCATTTTTAACCATCCTGCTCAGATCACCTTTCTAAAGGTCCAAGGCCCAAACGATTTTTCTGTTGAYAGTTTTTATTTTATATTCTTCCACTTCAGCAAGGCCCAAAACATCATGTGTTGTATGCTGTGGGATGTAATCCATGCCCCAAAACTGAGTAACTTCTGGAAAGAATGGGTGAGGTATCTCCTAATCAAACTTTGCACTTTTAAGTGAGAGAGGTGTTATTAAAAATTCTCCTGGGATGGGAAAMCAACTTGAGAAACAATTTAACAAATTCAAACGTTTCAACAATTTCAAACAATTTAAAACTTGGGGTAATCAGTCATCCTAAGAACCTGCATTACCATGAAGGCTTCAAGACCCTCTTTATTAATTTTTTCTATTTTTCAAATGCAATTGAGTGGAAAAATTTATGTAATGTAGGTGAATCAAAAGTGGTACTATTTATGAATAAATAAGCCTGGATCTTATTTTTGAAACTAGAAAACAAAGGATAAAACTTTAAAACCACATAATGAATGTGGGCACTGGTTTGTAAAGAATAACAGGAAACAGTATAACTTGTCACCTTCGCTCCATATCTGCCTGGAATAATRAACACACTTGCTATGTACCATATAAAACACTTTATAGTGTGKTAGAATTTTTAACAATACTTCCAGATAAAAATCTTGCTCTTGATCAGCACATCATATTTTCTGTATTTTTTTTCCACAAAGTCAAGGACACTCCTTAAATGGAAAAAAAAGTATTCTTTGTATACTGTTATTATCAACATTTTGGCCACCTAAGGACACTTCCATGGAATAAGCTTATACTCCTCTTAAAGTCTCCTGTAGTGTGTGGTTTATCAGTTTATATTTATCTCAAATTACTCTTCTGAAGGTATTATTTTGAAAAAGTCATGAACAAGACTCTGAACTCACCCTTCACAATAAATAACAAAACTTGCTACTATAATCAAAAGCCCTCTATTTTCACCACATAAGACATCCCCTATTAAAGTTTTTTTGGTTTTCTTTTTATCATGCTAATTTCTAAAATCTGAAGATAAACACTCATAAATACACCCCCAATTGCCATTTTGACATGAATTGATCAAAAGCTCACTGAAGTCAATTGAAATTTCTCCGTCCATGTCAAAAGATTTCATGTCTATTCAACATTATGGAGTGTGTGTCCTRCTTGCTTTTCTCTTAATTTACATTACACAGGTTCAGCTTCTTCTTGGCACTATGGAAAAGAAATAGTAGGACTAAAACATGTTTAAAGAATTCATTAAAATTGCTGGAAATTAAGCTGAACTAGACCTTGTATAGAGAACTAACAGAACAGGGAAAAGGAAGATTTCATAACCTCTTTAAGAAGGAATGGAACAGGACACATACTGGGACAGTGCTCAGAAGCAGTAGCAAGCTAAGGGTAAAAGAAAAAAAAGTGTAGAGGAATTAGAAGACTCTTAAAACACTTTTCCTTAACTGTCAGCAGTATGGAGAAGCACACAGGCACTGCTGGRAGAAATGAAAACAACTACATCCCATTTCATCTCAGGAAAAACTTAAAAGAGCATTAAATATTTTAATTACAGGGAACCCGATTCATCACCTGCTCASAATTGGTACAAATAACATGTCAAGATGGTAAAATTTTAATTTTAAACTGTCACATTATGGGTATTTGCTTAGGCTGGAGAACGAAAAACCTGGCTTTGATGTGTTTACAAAAGACAGTTAAATAGTAGAGCAAATTTGACAACCACAGACTCATTCAAAGGTTGATACAWTAAAGTGCAAAGCTGCAGAGAGGGAAGATTGGGAGGAAGGGAGAGATAAAGTATGGCATGGATTTATGAAGATTAAGGTGCACTGGAATGCAACAAAGAAAATGTTGCCATGTCAGACATCATCAGCTAAAATGCACCATCAAAAGGTGGAAAAGGAAGTGTTATGGGAAAATGTCAAGTCACTGCTGACAGCTGAACTATCCATGCCAAACTTAATAATCTATTTAAGCACCAGTTAAATTTAATATTTTCAGCAATTTGAAAGATTTTGAGAAAATTTTATGACACTCTCAACACAGAATAGGTAAGCAATGTAAACATAGATAAATTATAAAGGGAGTACTGAATTATTGACAGGGTCATGMAACAGAGGTGGGAAGAAGTGTTGTAGTGCCCTGGACATGGGCACTCATTTTCTGAAAGATCTATTGTGGCCAATTACATATCCCAGTATGAGACAGATAAGAGGAAAAGATTGAGTAAGGAAAAATGCAACTGTGACAGGCTTCACTCTCTCTGCTCTCTAATTTCACAGAAACAGAGAAACAGAATGGTTTGGGTTGGAAGGGATCTCAAAGATCATCTTGTTTGACTCCCCTGTCATGGGCAAGGACACTTTTCACTATCCCAGGCTGCTCAGAGGTTGGAGTTTCCACAGCTTCTCTGGGCAGTCTGGTCCAGTGTCTCACCACTCTCAYAGTGAAGGATTTCTTTCTAACATCTCTGCTAAACATCTCCTCCTTCACTCTAATAAATAGATTTCATTTATTTAAAAAATAATAATCTGGAAACAGATTCCTTTCCCCATTCCTATTTGAGTATCAACCACTCTGGCACAGTCAGGCTCATTGTTTGCTCTCTGCCCTGAGTTTGGGTTCCTCTGCAGTGTAGATCCCCATGTCCTGTTGAGCATCCTGACCCCAGCTGCTCCTTCCCACATCTGTCTCCTGTCCATTCCAGAGCCACGGGGAAATGTCCACACTCCAAACACCTTCTCCTAGGCTCAGTCTGGACATGGGCGAGCACAGGAGGACCCCAGGAGGCCTAGAGGACCCCAGCCCTGCTCTGCATCCCTGTGTAACCACCAAGCTGCCTCACAGAACTGCTGAGGGCTTGGCTACCTCTACTGCATGAAACATGCAGGAAATGGAATCAAAATAAATAAAATAAATACTCATTTCCCCCTTTTTAACATTCAGTGCACAGGATAAACTGTGATCTCTCAGTGAGCAAGTCTATTTATCAGTCACTATTAAATAGTCACTATTTAAGTATTAGCTCTGGAATTAATCATTGGAGATAGGATTGTGATGGGTTTACTACAGTGCTGAACAACTTAGAAACAGAAATTACCATTTTGTATATTTTTTTATGCAAAATATTATTTTTTACCCATTTTGTATGTAGGGAACAAAGAGACAAAAGCCTCTGGCACCCAATGCAAGATACTCAAAATATCCAGGAAGGAGTGATTTGGCAGTCTCTTCTTTTTTGTGCTTCTTTAAGAAGCAGGAACACTTAAAATTTTAGTTTGGCAAAATATAATCACACACAGAGACAAAAAGGATTACATCTAGTCTAATTTTTAGATGCCCTGAAGCATCTTGCCTCACCCTGCTGCTGCAGCTGCAGAAGGATGCAGGTYTCTGTGATATTCTGTGTCACATCTGCCAGTCCCACAGGGGCATATAAGGTACCACAGGGCACCAAGATGGTACTATGTGCTTATATTCAAGCAACTGTATTTTGTCCTCTCTCATAGAGACTTGGCACAAAAAAATGCATATCAGAAATATTCCATTTGCCACACACACAAAAAGAAAAAGTCATAACCCTGCTCAGAACAGACTGGATAAATTTACTTAGGCAAGCATAAGAGAACACTGCACAAGTTCAGCATTTCTMTGTTAATCTGCTACCATGACACATAAAACACTCCTAAAAGTAAAGGACAACCATGCTGGCCTGGGGCCAAGGACTGAAAAAGCACTGAGGTGGAACTAATTTCTTAGCATTAGAACTGTCTTTTTCTCCCTTTAGTCAAGGATATGGCGCAGTGGAGATGATCATGAGGCAGCTGAGAAAAGAGAACTTCTCCATCTCAGGCTTCAGAGCAGCTATTCAAGCTCCCTTGTAGGACTCCAAACACCACTCTACAACCTCCTCTGGCTGCAGAGRATTGTAATCTCACAGTCACATCCCTGCTAGACAGTTTCTGTAACCCACTTTGCCAAAATGAGTTTTAATAACAGAGTTAGAAATTGCTTACCATCCTGTTTAAAACAGAGGAAACTCATATAATATGTGTATTTCCCCTCTGTTCTGCACCCACCTGGATGTGTGYTTTTACAGGTCATTACTATAGGTAYAGCTCTTACATGATTAATCAAGTATCAGTATCTCCCCAGGTAATAATCAGAACAGAAAGTCACCAGATTCAAGGCTGCACAAGTCTGACATAAAATTTGCAGAAGTCAGCAGGAGTTTTTTGTTGCAGAGTAAATGGCCTGTGGATCAGAACTTATAACARCCTTGACAGTGTCTGGTGTCCGAGTCCCATCATTTTCTCTTCACTAAATTGCATGTTAGATCATGTASATATTGAGAGGGAGAATTAAAGTATCTGTTACAAGTTCCCCAGATGGTTTTTTGTCCAACTTTTTATTGGAGTAACAACTAMCTTTTTACTGAAAACTTATATGGCATAGTTTGTCTTCACTGCTTAYTCATCTCCAAGAGAAGTAAAAATTTCAGAGAAAAGCCATGGGAAATGGGGAGCTTTCAAATGTGATTATTATCAGCAGCCAGCATATATACCAGAGCTTCTTTAGGAAAAAATATTAGAGTTATGCTGGAGCTAGGCAAAATTTCAGACAGAACTTCCTCTCAGTGATGCATTTAGACTCAGGTTAACTTCCATAAAAAACAAAATATAAATTAGGCAATTGAAATAATTGAGGAGGATAAGATCCAGTTTTTCAAACATGAGCACATCCTATCATTTTGATGCCYTTGGGTACCTCTGATGCCCCTKTGGGACTGGCAGATGCAMCACATAGAGCTCTRGAGACCTGCATCCTTTGGRACTGCAGCAGGAGATGAAGAAAAKTGCTCCAGGGCATCTAGAAATTGCATTAGATAATCATATTTTTTTTATGTGAATTTATTTTGCCCAACTGAAGTCACAAAAAGTTATACTAAGGTATATCAAGATTAAGAGAAAAATAAACATGAAATACCCAAAGAATGTTTGCTGTTTTAAAAAGAACTGAAATGGTTGAATATTTAGTCTTAACATTTTTTAATGACAACAAATCTGCTTTAGATTAAAAAAAATATATAACCAACTCATTTTAATTTGAATTTACTTCAAGTTTTAAAAAATCCCTYGAAATACTAATCAAGAATATATTCCCCATTTTTTCCTTTTGCCAGCAGTTTCAAAGCAGACACTCAAGCCTAGAAAACACACCCTCCTACTCAATATGATGACTGTACAATGCTTGACCAACTTAGCACAGCATTAATATCTCATTTGTAAAGGACAAATTTACATATTAAGACATGAATTTGCAATATTGGTTAGTTTTACAAAGTATAATGGAAAGTAAAACTGGARTGTTAATCATCCAGAACTTTCAAAAAGGTTTAAGTAGTTGTTATCTCCCCAGTGTCTGAAACACGCTTGGAAGGAAGTCACAGGTCAAATTGATTTAGATTTATTGCTTAATCACAGATTAGTAAATACTATCAAATACTCAAGCACAAAGGARACAGACCAGTCTGAAGTGTTCACTTGCTTGTAAGCAGAGTGCAGCTTACACAGCATGAGTTTTATAGACAAGACACTGCTTGTTATTAGGTCAGCTACAGTAAATTAAAAACTCACCTTTTAAAGTCTGATAAAGGAGCAGAAAGCCATACTTTACATGTTAGTATAGACAAATGATCTAAGTTTAGTTACATGTGTTAACTGTGTTTCAGAGGATAAGGAGAAAATTTTCTGGCAAATTGTAAGCAACTACTATCAGCCTCCATGGTGTTTTTATGTCTTTCTTTCCTTCACACCTGTTGAAGGACATCTTTCCAGGAAAGCTTGTCTACTGCTTTTCCARCTGGCCTAATTAGGCAGAGAACAGGTACATAGAAATCTTTTCAAGAATCAAATACTGTTTGTAGTATTGTTTCATTGGCTGTGAGCAGCAGTCCTCACTGATGATAAATTTTATCCCAACGTTAGACACTCTGCCATGAAGCCTTTTGTTCATTGCTTAGTCTAAATGATACATCCATCTCCACAGTGCTCTTGCTTCTATAACCACACTTCCACTTTCAGACAAGTCCTCTCCTGCAGGATGTTCTCCTTCCCAAACACAAAATCACAACATTTCAATATTGCATATGGCCAATCAGCCATGTGTTGTTAAAACTTTGGGAATTGAAGCCTCACAGCACGACTGTAATGGACTGAAACTCATTTGCAAATATGAAGACACACAGCTGTTTTCCCATGCATTACTTAATGAGTTCTGCACAGAAAAGGGATGARTAAATACTGTTGTGTCTGTCTCGGGRAACCAATAAAAAGTTGATTTATAATCCCCAGTAAATACATAATCTCAKCTGATCCACAATAGATGTAAACAAAATACCTCTTTTAATGTCTCCATTAGAAATATATCAACATACACCCAGTTCCCCCAGCAGGGCTGGCCTACAGAGCAGAGCTCTTCCCATGGGTACTACTGAACTATGAATGCACAACAATCCAGAGAGTCCTGGCAGCATTTCTGTACCTTTATCAGCACCACCAAGGCTGTGCCTGGTGCCTGCACAGCATCTTCCCTGGCACAGCTCTTGGGTGAGGTGACCTGCAAGTCCCTGATCAGTAACTCACAGCTTGTAATGAAGTGCCTGTGTCTTGGTAAAAGACATGGAAATTGCTTCAGCAGAAAGAAAATTTGTGCCTTATGTGTTACTGTGAAGAGGATAGAAATATCCCATTTCTAGAAAAGAAAAGAACCCTAACAATATTTGCAAAAGGATTGCCATCTCCAAAATCACTGCCTCAAGCAATTCTTAATTGGCRTGTCTGGTACCAGTTCTCAGGAAGTACAGGCAGAAATCAAGCACCTGCTGAAGACTCTGTTCAGAAGTTGATTTCTTTGTTAGGGTGTTTCTCTGAGTTATTCTTAGCAATAYCATCCCCTTAAGGATTTGAGCAGCCACTTGAAAGCACCACTGTGTCTCCTCTATCCTTAGCAGAAGTTCTAAAATGCTCCTCAGGGRAGGCTTCAGCTTTTCATTCACAGTTTTGCATTTTACTACAAGAATACAAAGCAGCTTTGCTTCTGTGTTGTTTAGAGGCACTTTACAAGCTCTGCAGTCCTGTGAATTGGCAGGGACCAGAATAAGCTGGAGCCACCTTTTGCAAGCCTGACTCAAGACCAGAATAATTTCCAGTAGTACGAGACCACCTCCTCAAACTCTTGCTCTAAATTCAGACAAATCCTGACCAGGATCCCCACAGCAGGGAAACAGAACTGATGAGACAAATTCTCACATTATTTTTCCCAAGTCTTACAAAAACTTCTGCTATTAAGAACTCACGAAGAACTAGTGAGGGCTCACAAAGCAGCACATTTCTGTATATTTTATGGAAATTACCATCATCCAGGTCATTAATGAAGATCCTGAACAGGACTGGGCCCTGGGCTACACCACTAATTACTGCCTTCCAAACTGGACTTTATTTCAGTTCATTATGCTTCTAGAATATCACTAGGCAAAATGAAAACTTTTTTTTTTTCATTCTACACAGCCAGATGTTTGAAATCATCACAAACAGGACACKTCAGGATTTCAAGTGATCCTGGAAAATGCTCAGTTATTGGATACATTTGTCCCACTCAAAGGGAAAATACAAACACCTTTTTATATTCTATAAATGGCATAATACATAAGCTGCTTTTATTTCCAAGGCCCTTCATGAAGGTGCAAGAGTTCACCTTCTCRTATTGCCACAAGAGCTCTCTGTTCTATACTCTGAAATTCTCATTTGTATTTTAAAGAAGAATATCTTTATTCACTCTCATGGCTCAAGGAGAAGATAAACATAGAGAACAAAAGAACTCAGAGAAAAATATATAATAATTAGTTGATTCATACTTTGTGTTACAATGTGTAAGATTCATTTCAAAGCATCTCCAACAGACATTTTGCCATTGGTGTCCACCTGCAGGCTGCAGGTCCTTAGAGAAATTCAGAATTGTTTTCTCTACTCATCTATAATTTACTGACAGTTTTTAAGGAATCCTTGACTCTGAGTCAAGAGTCTCAGGAAAAAGGATCATTTAAAAACAGAGAAAAACAAGCAAAAAATCACATTGAAAATGAAGCTTTGACAAGCAAARTCAAAGATCATTTTCAGAACAGCCTTCAACTGCACAGGCTGCACAACTACCTATTCCATCACTGTCTATTTTAGTGCAAGCAAAGGAATACTTTTAAAAGGCCTTGGTAAAGCAAAATGAAAAATTTCTACACAAACTTTCCTAAATACACAGTATTCTGTCACATTTTTAAGAGGTCTAGTAAAGACAATCAGAATTTAACGCAGCATTGACAGAAATTTTTAGTTTTATCACAACTAATCCTCAGCAAGGTTCACTTSTATAAAAAGGTAACTCAAAAGAGGCTCATTACAGAGATGTTTCCTTACTAGACATATGGTACAGTGTCTATGGAGTTCATTAACCCTTTTCCAATTTTAACTCAGAACTGCAGAACCTGACATTGACATTGATATTGATATTGATATTGATATTGATATTGATATTTGCTAAGACAATGAGTTGTTGGGAGAACAGTTTGGTGAGTGTTACCATGTTTCACAAACTTATTTCAAGCTAAACCCCTTTTAAGAAAACAAGTAGTTTCTAGCCAAATATGCATTAAAGCTGCTAATAATTCTCAAAAAAGTGTAATTAGATTAATTCATGTTTCTTCTATGATTAAGACAAGAAATAAAGTTTGTACCTGTAACCACATACCAAACAGCTTTGCAACAAATTCCAAATGTTTTTAAAGAAACATTGAGAAAAACCTAGAAAAGACAGCAGGTCACTTCAAGATAAATTCTGAATGTTTTCTGGTGTATTTTGGTTTGAAATGCTTTGAGTGTTTCCCCAGCATGGGGTTACCCATAAGAGCTGTTTAACCTTGACCTCTCTCCTCAAGAAGCCACTTCCCAAATCTGATCATTGCTGCTTGCCCCTGTACCTTGCACTGCTGGATTACATTCCTTTTAAAACAGGATGACCAAACCTACTTGCGACATTCAAGAGATGGACACATCAGGAATTTTATATTTTTTCTGTTTACACTATCCACACACACACACTCCCCACCCCCCTGGAAATAATTGCACAGTGATAGGGATTTTTTTAGAAAGTGTTGCCCTGATAAATCTTAGGATGCAAGCAAAGCAAGGCTTTTAGGGTCACATACTATCCACTATGAAACAGTGCAACAATGTGGTTAGACAAGCTCCTGGGTGCATGACCTAGAAACACTTGAAGTGTATAAAATAGGGCTGCCGAAGCAAACAAACAAACAAACAAACAAACAAACAAAAATCTGCTTTTCCATTGGTGCACCCATGGCAAACAGCTGTTCAATCAGAGAAGCAGCCAAAACCAGCCAGGGGTCAGCTCCAGGGAAAACAACTGCAGCATGGCAAAGCCTTACACACCACACACRGGAAATGGGGCTCAAAGCAAAGAGTGAGAAAAGCATGGCAGGAAACTGCTTCAGCTCTACCTGTCCTGAAAGCATATTCACACCACGAAACATTATTTTTTTCTCTCCTTTCTCACATGGATATATAGAGGAAAGAGATTCTGAAGCTCAATGTATATTGAAAAGATGAATATTGTAACTACTGCAAATGTATTCAGAAACTAAATTCCCTATAATTTAAGCAAAGATTAAAGCTGACCTTCGTTAAATGAAATGAATTTGTAGAAGAGACAGTCTGAGGGTTTACAATGTTTAAAAAAATGTTACCATCTAATATATTAAATGTTTAAATGTTTAAAATGTTAAATGTTTAAAATGTTAAATGTTTAAAAGATTACCGCTAAGGAAAAGCTGTGGCACATATTACACGCAGGAGGAACTAGACGAGTTAGCTAGAGAGACATGTAAGGTTACATGGAATATGTCAGAATCAGGCCAGACATTATTCCCCCAAGACAGTAAGTGTAAATCTGAACTTTGGAAACTGAAGTTGACAAAGCACTGGCCTTTGCTTTGCAGGAAAAATGGGCTGGGTGATTCAATTGCAGAATCACAGAAACAGAACAGAAACACCTGGAGGGCAGTGTTTGAAGAAGTGACAGGTCTACGAGAGCTCCTCCTTATCTTATTATCTGATTTTTCCTTCAGTCAATATCTGCTGCAGATATAAAGCTGCATATGCTATACAACAAAAATTTGCCTGAATTAAATAATCATGYAGCCAGTAGCAATAATTCAGTGCTCGCTACAGCAGATAACATCACTGCACCCCTGTGGACCTGCACCAAGCTGTCATCTACACATGCCATGTTTTCCTGAAGAACTAAGGGCTCTCGATTACAGAACACAAGAGGAAAATAAGAACAGGGTTCTAAGCAGCTGGGCTGGTGGGGAAAAGCAGATCACCAGTGCATGAAATCATCGTGCTCTGTGCTCTGAACACCAGCCTGCTTTACCATTGTGGAATTTCCCAGACCTCAGTGGAGACATGAGAGATGTGGTTTCTCATAGCTTATGATCTGTAAGAATCAGAATCTTGGATAAAAAGCATTGGTGGGATTTGTTGGATGGGAAGGAATCAAAACTGGGCAGCAAGTAAGAATATAAAGTCACTGCAGCAGAGGACTGAAATCACAACTGCAGCTTTTCTCCTTCAAATAATCACCCTTGGTAAACACTGTATACTAAAGAAATACGTTCTAAGATCAGTACCTTTGGAGACAACTRTGGTAAAATCCTATATGCTCAGAATCCAAAAAATGCCTGTATTTAGCTGTTACAATCTTTATTAGATTGCAATTTTTTGTTGCATTTGCTCTTTTATACTATAATTTAAARATTGGATATAGTCATATTTGTCCAGTTCATGTCAATATGGCAGAAAGCAGAGAAAAAAGTAAATGCATTTCTGCAATACTTCAAACAAAACAATCCCAGAAAAAACAGGAAATATTTAATAAAATTATTAATATAATTTTATAATATGAAAAAAATAATTAATATTTTTATCATTTCATCTGGGTTATCTGTATAATTTTGTTCTCCTGGGTTTAAATCTAACCCAAGAAGTATTTCAGAGAAAGGCTTACAGAATGAGAAACAGATAAAAGAGCTGGTGTTACTAGAGGAGGTGAAGTCTAACCTGAAACACAAAGATCACAAGTGATGGGGGCAGGAGAAAGGAGCACACTGTAGTAGGTGGGGGAAAAAAAAGTAACAGTTGATCAAAAGAACAATGAGCATAAGTTGACAGTACTGGCATGAAAAGGTAATAGATGAAAAGGAGAAAATTGTCAATCCTCAGCATTTTGAGTAGAAAGTTTGGGAAAGCTGAAGGAACAGGGAACAGCCACCAGCTAAAGGCAGTAGCCCAGCCAGAGCTGACCACTGCCCTCAGCACTGCCCTGGAGCTGCCCACACCTGCCCCTGCTTCGCCTCCACCMATCTCGACAAACAAAAGATGGTTTAAAAATCACTTTAGGGTTGCTTAACCACTTGATACAGAAAGCAGTAAGGACTTTTGAATTGCCTCAAGTAATACTCATTGCTTCAGAGCTATTTTTGTYACAATTCCACATTTAAAGCGACACTTGTGCATTTGATAACAGAGGAAATCATCACTTGGGTTGTTAATAAATGCTTGTTACTGCTATGCCCCACAGCCAACATAAACACTTTCCTTTTCTGTGGAGAGGCTTCAACGGAACCACTGAAGGCAACAGCCTCATATAATCCACATAAATGAATCAAGCTCCAATTTAAAATTTAAATTTTCTGCTCAAGCTACTTCAGCCAGGAATCTATTCCAAACATTACCCTGATGAATTTCAGCATGCAATTATTCACACAATATTTATAAAAAGTCATTCTTGTAGCCATATTGTCCTTGAGATTAAGCCACTCTTTTGCTTCTGGGGTTCTCTTCCCTGTGTTAGCACAATGAAGTCAGTTTTTCTCCCTTGAGAAAGGTCATTTGCTTGACCACACAAGCAAATATTGCTGTTGTCTCCTCTAACAAGACAGGACCTCAGCCACACTGACAGCCSTTCTTATGTCCATTTATTTTTCAAAGACTCTCTTTCAGAGTTAGATGCCTAACTCTGTTTTTGTCCCTCCTTTCTTTAAAGCCATCAATGCTTAGATACTGTGGTTAATAACCTCTTCAATATTTGCTCAATTTACAGGTGATGGATACATGAGAGAGCTCAGCAGAAAACTTATGAAACCATGRCAGAAGACAAATAATTTGTAACTTGTATTATTTATAAAAACTTTTGAAAAGAAATAAACAACTACAGGGCAATAAAATAAAATCTACCTCCCACTGAAGGAGTTTCAATGGGAACTCCATGAAGAYAGGGAAGAAAATCCTGGCTTGACTGAACCCAAGTAAAAATTAAAAAAAAAAAAACCAAAACAACAACAACAAAAACCCAAAAAAACCCCAAAGAACCCACACCTGCATACCCAACTARAAAATTCAAGCTACCTCCAATAAATTGGCTGGAAATATTCTAATTCACACCAGCCAAAATTTTCTCCTTTTACATGTTGATGTTACCCATCTTGAAAAGAGCTAGTTCTACAGATAAAGCATATTTCTTCTTGCATAAACTAATGCCTATCTCTGAGTGGTAATCACACCAGTGGTGTGACATTAATCAACCTCATTCTAAAGCAGACTGGAGAAGCAGAAACAAACACTACCTCCACAATTTGGTAGCAGCAGCTGTGGGAATGAAAGGAAGGCAAAAAGAGAAATAAAACCAACAAGAATGAGCTGAAATCAAGGAATAAGAATTTGCATGACACCTCACCYTTCTGTACACATTTTTCAAAACCTCAAATTTTAAAAAAGCCTACAACATAAGGGCTGACATATTCTAAGGAATTGAATTTGTCTCTTGATATTTCATACACTCATTTGTGACAGATTGGCTTCCAAGGCAAGAGAAGAAACATCTGTAAAAGCCACACAATGAAAAAGCCAGTGAAAGCTGTTTTAAGTTTTTTTCCTAAAATCTGTTTCTTTGAAGGTGGAGGGGAGAAATCTATCCTTCAATAAAGGGTAAATTGAATCAAACTGYTGCCTTCAGGAGMRCTGAACAGAATAAATGGGCAGAATRAGAAATCYRGTCAGACAAAAATAAAAGTGTCAGGGAGGATGGTATTGTGTATTTACAAAGGAGTTGCATTTAGATGGGCAGAGAAAGACAAGCTCCTCTCATTTTTCAACGGTTACCTCTTTTTCTGGCTSTCAGGAGGGATTCTGAGTTCAAGTTTCATAATGAGAGGATTGCTACAGACGTTTCCTCTGCAGTGCCTTGAAGATTCATCTCTGAATGGAAAGTACCTCATTGTATCATGTGACCTACTTTGGCTCCTTCCAACCTTACCCTTCCTGTGATTCTGTATTTCCAAGTGCCAGCCTGAACAAAACTCGAGCTCATTTATTCGGAGTAATGATGACATCCAGTGGCCACCAAGTTAATCTCAGCCTGCAACACCGAGACAGCCTCTTATCTGAACAGATAATCTTCCCATGAAAGTATATATTCACTTTTATCACTTAACTCTAAAAGCTGGAGTGCATTACAAGGAGCCCTCTAAACACTAAGCAAGAGTCTTCCTATTCTGGTTCTCATAGYAACTCTTATCAACTCATTTTCTGTTCTACCTCATACTGAAAAAATAGAAATCAAAAATATAAAGACTCTTAAGCATTCCCATAATGCCTAAAGAAACTGGGAACTAGCGAAAATAAATGTATGTCAAAAAAAGGTGGAAAGAAGACCTGCATAGGGGCACACACAAGCCAATCAAGCTGTTGAAACTGTTGGCCACATCTGCCAAACTTAGTTTCACATACACATTTTTATAGGACATGGAGGAAATTACTTTTCAAAGTGCTTCAGAACAAAACCAAAAAGTTCCTGTTTCCCACTTTAGTAAAGAATGCAGTCAAAATATGAAAATATGACGCTTGGAGCATGCTTGTGTTCTTTGACAGAAAAGATCTGTTCAGTACTTACTTGCCCAAATATTTCTGGCAGCCCCAAAACTTGTCCAGTGAAAACACCAATACAAATGAAAATCGCTGTGACCTGACCCAATGAACCACGGATTTGCTTAGGAGATATTTCACTCAAATACATGGGAAGGGCACTTAAAGAAATGCCTACAAAGGAAGAACAAAACCCATACATTAAGTCAAAACATCTTTTCATTATGCCAGGTATGCAACAAATTTCTATTGAAAGGAGCCTGAGTGGTAATCTGTGCACAAGGGTGGYATAAAAACATGCAAGGAACAGAACTGTATCTATCCACAGACAACACAAATTATTATCTCTGCATGGCTAATTACTCTCACTCCATTTAATAACTATGGGATTGRTTATCTGTTACAGATCTACAGCAATGTGCGTAGGCTGCTTTTTGATGAGGAGCTCTAAAGGTTACTCAGAGATGAGAATCTCTGGGAACAAATTATATGTTTTAAATTTACTCATCCCAAAGCAAGCAAAATCATGTTATCACTGGTAGGGGTAAGGAAAAAAAAAAAAAAAAACCCAATGCATCAGTCAGACAGACCAGACATTGTCAGATGAAGCATTTTTACTGTAAGCAGTATTAGCAGGTATTCCTTTCAGTTACAGAACTCTTCACAACAGATATAAAATAAGAACTGGAATGCTGCTCAAAACCAGGAGAAAACAAATGTGTGACCCTGGTCAGTGCAATGATAATGTTTGCAAAGCTCCAGAAGTTTGGTCRCTTGGCTGTAATCTGAGATGAAAATTAGCAGAGACCCCTCCTTTTAGCTGCAAGATTATTCTGGTGCTGCTGTGCCAGAATAATCTTTATTTTGTTTTTTATGCATGGTTTAGATTTAAACTGGGAAGCCCATATTGTTAGGAGATCCCAAACCTTCCTTAGTCCTGCTGGTTTTAACATGAGATCCAACAGCTTCAAAACACACAGCAGCAAGSAGTGTTAATAAACAGATTATACCCTCCAGCCAAGGGATTTTCATGGCATGGAAATAGGCACAYTCCAGCAGGGCTGGAAGAGGAAAGATGGGGAACAACCAGGGTTGTTAGCAGCCGTGACCATTCATTCTAGTGTCTTCTCCATCATCACATCCTCGAGCCCTCAGTCTGCTCTCATGTCCCAGTGAAATGAGTGTGGCCACAGCAAGTCCCTGGAATGCCTTTTTAGTGTAAAGAAAGCTCTGACCAGGGRAGGGGACACAGTGTGTGCATGCAAAAAAGCATTTCAGACGTGCAGAGTGAGACCAAAGCTTACCTGCATCAATGCCCATGATAATGCGGCCCAGGATGAGCATTTCAAAYGACCCCGCCAGCGAGGAGAGGGACATCAACAACGCAGCTGTCACTGCAAACACATTATTGAGCACCAAAGTGCATTTCCTGCAAGGAAGAGATGCTTTAGGTAGAAACCAGCATTGTGGCAGTTTAATCTGAATCTAATGTAATTCTAATTATATTAGAAGCACACTGAGCTATTATTCTTAAATATCTATAAACAAAAGGTGCCTAACAAACACTGCCTCTTGGATGTTGTGCAGAGTTCCAAAAAACAGCGCTTTGCCCACATGGACACAGTTTCAAAGTTACACCACAATTTAAAAGAAAGCATAACATGGACAACCAGAGAGCTGTGCTKCAAAAGCACAGCAAGGAGCCTCCAATGTGTCCTAAAAACCCAAGTGCCAGGCCTGAGGCTCTCTACACGACTATAAATAAGCATACTCTGGATAAATGTCTGTATGGAAAAACCAAAGAGCATACTTCAAATGCCAATAAACTGATTGAACTGCAGGAACTTTAATGTTACATACAGTTTTTGCCACTTTGAGAACTTCCTGAACATGATGTATTTATGTCATTATAATTCATCCTTAAATCCTCCATACTAAAAACATACATTGAGGAAAATTAATTCCTACTTGTAGAGTTAGGAAAAATATTTGGACTCATTCAAGCAGTAAAAGTCAAGTCCTTTATAAAAATTCTTGGAATTAACCAAAATACAGATGTACATATTTCTTCCCCACTTTTAAAATTATTTGATTCTATAACAGATAAATGAAACACCACATTTTTTTCAAATAAAGTAAATACTCTTTATGGCAAATTATCACTTTTAAAACAAATATAAACAAAATCACAAAAATATATTTAAATTTTTTTTAAAACATCTACGTTTCTCATTTGCCAACAGCTTCATTTCTTTCAGTTTTCATGTTGCAGAGCTTTCTACTGAAGTTTGAGGGACCAATCAACTCAAAAGAAGAAGAATGRCCAGGAAGGCTCTCTACCCCATCATTTCTAGAACAGGTAACAAACTGACCCAGAAATTCTCATTCTTTTCAACATGTAAGTATGAACTGAAAATCCCACATCCATTTAATAAGTCACCTGACTGCTCACAACAGATGCATACATTTTTCAAAGGAAGTATTTTTAATACTTGTACTTTTAATAACTTTCCCTGCTTTCTAGTGAGTTTGGAACACTGAAAGAATAACAGGGCTTGAAGACTGAAAATGAGATACAATTCATTTAAAGTTTATGCAACATAGTCATCAAGAGTGATGAGTGTACTATTTGAAACWGGTTTTTCAAGTGGATATACACTCTGAGATGGCTCAAGTGAAATAAATAATGCCAAAAATGGAAACAAAATGTTAATTCAGGTTAAACAGGTCTTATACTTTCATCTGAAGATACTGTTTTTTTTTTTTTTTTATCTTAAAATAAAAACTACAAAATATATAATTTTTGAGAAAAAGTTGACCAGCAAACCCTTATACTATGCAGCTGAGAAGAGAAATGCACAGCCCAACTAAGCATGAGAAAAACAAAGGCTTTGACAGGCTGAAAAGGAAACAAAACCAAGAAAAGCACTGTTTAGGGTTTTGCTGTGTAAAGCAGTGTCTGTGGCAAGGTTTTGGAAGTAAAGGGGCTGCAGGGGTGGCTTCTGTGAGGAGATGGAAAGAGGGCATAACAAGGTCGGTGGAGGAGAGGGTGACCCAGACTAAGCAGGGACACCCCCAGAGGGGCTGTGCTCCACAGGGACCCACACTGGAGCACAGGAGGAGTGAGAAGCAAAGAATAGCACAGAGAAGTTGCTGCACACTGAGCCCAACCCCCTGCAGTCCTTTGTCCCACTGAAGGCACTGACAGTGACCATTGGCTGTGGTACCCAGAGCAAGGAGAGGAGCYTGCTGTGATGCTCAGCCTGGCACKTCTCCCTAGCAGTGACCTAAACAAYCCTTTGAGCACATTGGTCTGGGTGCTCAGGATAAACCACAGCAGACCCTCTTCAGCAGAAGAAGAGAATTTACATWATTGTGTCAAAGCTACATCTGAACATGGGAATTATGTTTATGAAGGTTCCCTTTCAAAAAATTGCTCTATGTTTCTCTTGAAGTAAATAGGGCTTAGGAATCCAGTAATTTGGAATTCATGTTTTTAACCTTACAGCAATATGATTCAAAATTGTTCTTCTAAAGTCATACATTATTTCTGACTAAYGCTTTTAATCCCCCTTAGCTCGTTATTCCGTGTCAGTGTAAATGGAACTCGGCTTCATCATACATACAACCCTCCATCCTACACTTGAGCAATTTAACAGCAAAGTATTTTATTGTTCTGTCAACATTTCACAATGTGCTCCTCAATTACCATAATGATGTGTCAGTCTGGGTTCCTAGACCAGACAAACACACTGCAGTGTGAACAGCACACTCAAGAAGCACTCTCTGGTGAGCAGCCTTTATTCACACAGCCCCTTCCCWTCTCTGCTCCAGCACTCACCCTCWGTATCTGTGACAGAGCTGTTTTCGTGCCTTAATGGAGAGAAACATAATAAACAGGGGCAGAGCCTGCAAGTGTAAAGGGCTGCCCTGGAAATCTGCCCAGCCCCAACCAAAGTGGTCTATCTACAGCAGAGATCAGCCACCACTTTAACAAACCTGCACACAAAGCTGTTTTAGCCTTCGCTGAAAATTCAAACCTTCTGTGAACCCATTTTTACCTCACTTTATTTTAATAAAAACTCAGCAGTATTCTGGGAATTAATCAGTTTGAGTCAGGCACAGTTTCATATTACTAACAAGTGTGTAAAAGCCAAATGTATGGTTTGGCAGAAGAAACTGAAAACCTAAAAAAAATCCCAAAAATAATGTGACTATGGAAAATATTTAGGAATGGATAATCAAGTGCTGAAGTGACAAAATAAATTCATGAAGAATGGGTAACAGCTAAGAATAGCAACTTGCTGTAAGTATGAAATGGAAGAACCTGAAAAATGCACTCTTTGAGATTAAAAATGAGATATGGACAAGTTGGGAGAATGACAAATAAACCTAGGAAAGCACAATCTAATGGGAATTGCCAAAATGTAAACCAGAAAACTAAGAACTTTGGAGGTTTACATTTATATTTAAGTCTCCATGATAACATTCTCCTGTGATTTAACTGACCAAAAGATACAAAATTATATTGAATTTACAACTGAAGAAAATCCAAATGAACAGTTATTATGAATACTATAATGGTGGGGTTTTTTTCATGCCTTTCTAAATATAGATAAATTGTAAAGTACCTTTAAAATGCTCTTTGAAAGACTGTATGACAAAAAAATTGACAGAAATACCTAGCTAAAACTTGCATCAAAAATGCAAACACACACCAACACAAACATTCCTGAAATACTCATATTCTCTRTGGTCAAGACTTGGTCAAATACTCCATTGTATAAAACGTGGGTGTCGTCCCCCGCTTCTTGGGGAAGACCATRCATGAACTTCATCCTAGTACACTTCTTCAAACTGCATTTTAAGTTGACACAAGGATGAAAAAGAGAAGAGCAAATGGCTTCYGTGACTCAAACAATGCACTGTAAGTTTTCAGGATTTAAAGATGTTTAATGTTTTTTTCTTAAATAAAAGTAAAGCCTTCTAGAGAGACTAAGTAAGAAAATGTTTTAGAAAATGCAAGTTTTCCAAAGCACTTACCTTCCAAAGAACTTCACAATTGGGGTAACAATAATGGCACCTACAAGGCCACCAATGGCAAAAATAGAAACGGTTATGGACCAGAGGAGCGTCAGCGTGCCTTCATCCACTGAGAAGCCGTATCTCCTCTCCCAAGTTTCATTGTAGAACTTCTTTATATACTGAAAGAAAATACATAATAAAAATTTGTGTGAAAAAGTCACGTGTTATGATTACAACAGAGAGAAACAGTAATCAAAAAAACCAAAAAACCCCAGTAACTTGCTTGCAGGAATCACTCTTGCTCTTGTGTCTCCCTCCTTGGAAAATTGGGACTCCAGGATGACATGTTAACAGTGTCTCTGTATTGCCAGCAGAAACATCACCTATTTCCAGATGGGGAGGTGATGATTCAAGCTTCTTTTCAGTCAAGCTTCCTTGTTTTTATKCTGCTCCCATTTCAAACCAAGGGAATGCCACCGTGGTGCCTGATGGTCTGGTAAGGACACAGCACCAGGCAGTTGCAGTCACCACAGCAGAAGGGCACAACACACTTGTGAAAAGCTCTCAAGCTCTACAGTAGCAAAAGTTTATCTTGGCACTTTTTCCCAGTTTCTTCTCCGATTTCCTTCAGAATGTAACAGCTCCTAAATTATCCTGGGACAGGACTCAGCTGTATAAGCCACTACATTTTCCCTGYTCAAACCAGGAATTTCAAACTTTACTTAAAGTCTGGCCTTGGACACATGAAATATTTGATTTGAGGGCTTTTAAGTTTGAATTATCACCTCTCCATCAGCAAAATACCTAAGAAAGGTGGAGGTAGGACATACAGTTTCCTGTCTTCAATCTAYCAAGTTTCTAGTAAACTTCTTTTGTCCTGAATTAAAAGGAGAACAGGGTTATTTCTCCCACCCTATCCTAAATATTTCTAAACAGACAAGAGGAAAAAAAACCAAAAACTTACAAAAAAGAAAAAAAGTCAGTTTGGTCCATGAATCATTTAGGAGTCTCACACTAAGCTTCCCAATGAATCTGCCATTAAACCAAGTAGCAACATCTTCTTTAACAGCAACACTCAGGTTATATTTAGATTCAGACATCTTCTTGTCTATTTGAAATTAATTGCTGATAGTAATSAATACTAAGAGAAAATACTTCTAGAACACTATTAACATTTCTTGTTAATGATAATGGCTAAAAATAATATGTAAATTACTCTCCCCTTCTGTTATGACTAATTTTTTCAGCATAGCTTARGTATTTACAAGGAGACATCAAATAACTGCAGATACTCAAGAAAACAAAGTACAAACTACAACACTCAATAGCAGCAGAGAGATGGATGCTCTGACATGTATCAACACTCCYTTTGGATTCCCATTGCCAATAAATAGGAAGCTCGTAAAAGACAGAGCTTTTCAGGAGATCCACATGAAACAAAACAAACCTGAAAGAACAAATCCACTGGATTTGAATCTACTTAATCCTGTGGACAGGCTCCTTTGGGATTTTGGTCAGGTATCTCAATAATATTAAAGGCATAAACCTGTATACAAAAATTTTAGCCCCTGAATAAAGCCTACAAAAAATGGTAGCTGACTCATAGCAGTACCTTCTTTTCTCAGCTCATTTCATTTTGGTGGTAGTGCTAGGGTGRGAAAGATAAAAGGAATATAAGGAATAGATATAATTTTATATATATATATATGAATCTAATGGATATATTTTAGAAGACGAGGGAAATATTTCCCTCGTCTTACCCATTGTYACAGAGGTCATTCCCATGCAGTGACAGCGACTGAAGCAGCTGACACAGCAGGCTGAATGTTTGTGCCATAGGAATCCAGAGCTGCAGCCTCCTGCAGGAAGAGGCCAAGGGCTGCAAAGCAAAGAGTGTCAGGGACCTCTCTCCCTGCACAGAGCACAAAGCACATCATTGTTTCACAGGCATTGCCCACAACTGGGCCATGAAATGAACTGTAGGAATTCAGCCCAGAAACAGACAGCTTCAGCTTGTATTCAATTAAATCCTTTTTCTTCCTACTGCCAAACACTCCCATATGTTTTTAATAAATTCTGGTAACTCTTTGAACAAGCCCATGGAGATTTGTAATTCTGGGTTTCTCAGGGAATCATACCTGTGATGGGCCRTGCTCTTTCCCACAGAACAACAGGGAAATGAGTGAGAAACAATCGCAGCTCTGAAGAGAATGTGTGCAGCTTATTTCCCCTTCCAAGAATCAGAAATTTAGGCAAACTCTGCCTCACAAGATGAGCTGAAGTAAAGCTCACTGATGAGAACTACAAGAAATTTCCCTGTGGTTTGATGAACTGACACAATTTGTGGCACCAAAAGAAAATGGACACAAGAATTTACAAATAGTKCATCAACACCTCAGTCTTAAATTAACTTCCCTCACTCCATCAGCTCAGTCATTGAGCTGACATGCTCAGTTCCGGGATCCTGGAAACATTCTGTGTTTTAGTCAACAGCCATTATCAAGCATTTTAGCACTACTTCTCAAAGCATCATACAGTCCTTCTCTAAGGCTGGAGGACTTCAGCATCAAGAGGAATTGTACAGAAGTAAACAGGGGAGAGAAGGACATCCAGCAATGTTTGCTGTAAGCTGCATGTCACCACGAGAAATTACTTGTCCTACCAAGTTTATAAATGAAATTCAGCTTGCAGCTTGTAGGAATTCCTGCACTCCCAGCCTCCTACAAGGCTGCTGGTATCTACAGCTCCAAGATGCTCGGCTTTGGTGTTCCTCAGTCACTCACATCCATATTCCCCAAGGATCACCTTGCAGCAGATTGATTTAGTGACACACAGGAGAAAACAGATGGGGCAAAGATTCCTTTTCTGGTGCTGCAATAAGCTCAACTATTGTATGKCTYMCTGYTCCCCACCACAGCTATGACTTGAGYCTATGCTCTTCCCTTCAGCCTGGGCACTGCAGCTCCAGGGACAGGGACAGGAAAGTGCTCTGTCACAGGTAAATGGATGACACAAATCAATCCTGAAGCTGCAGACAGAGCCAGAGGACAGAGTGGTATTTTATTTTTGAGCTACACAACTTCCTTGTCAGTAGGAYTACTCCTTAGCACTAGCTCATGTATGGCTCCTCAAACACTGAAACACCAAGGGAGACTTCATGCACACCTGTAATAGCATTACCAAAGTCATCAACATGGTGCCCAGTTTCAGTCCAAAAGTCACACTAAAGATTTCAAGCAAAACCAGACAACCCTGGAGGTGTTTTTTAAGTACAAAACATGGAATTTACCATTTATCACTGTACAGTTGCATCTTCAACCTCCCCACCCACACTCTGATCACCACTGTAATCCATCACATGGTTCAAACCCAGCTGTGTGAGTGTTGCCAAGCAGCACATCCTATCATCCTTTCTTTCCTTTACTCCTACAGAAAGTGTCAGGAGAGCTCTGACTACCAGGACAGTCCATTTTTAAATGGTACTTAAAAGGTCAGAAATCAGCTCATTCTCACTGCTCTGTCGACAGCCCCAAGGCAGTGCAGGAAGGATTTTTACCATCAGGGCAATCAATACCATTGCCCACAGAATAACAGCTTGCTGTTATTCAACAACTTGCTGATATTTTCTCAGCCATGTTTATCCTCTGATGACTGCAAGGTGAATTTATGTCTGGACATGTCATGGTAGAATTAAAATCCAGTTTACCCAACCTTGAATTATCAATATAGAAAACATCAGAAACTTGAAGAAAATTCCAGAAGTTATGAAGTGAACAATTAAACATTTCTATAGGCTGAGTCTCTTCCTAGTCCTTTGGGTCAACTGTTTACCAAATAGAATGAACATACGAAACATGATTTTTTTAAAAACATTTCTTTCATTATTTGCATAAATATTGCATCCATCTTTAACATGAAAAGCCTGTTTAGGTGGAAATCTAGCCACACATAGATTTTCATAAAAGAGGGAGCTTAGCTTTGGAATAGAACTATTTTGAAATGGAATTTCCAGAGTTAATTCCCAATATTTACCAACTACTTTTCAAAGTAGTGTTACTTGCAACCCCACTGAATTGCTTATTGCTGTGCTTAACTGAATTGAGGATCTCTAGACAGCCAGGGTAAAAACAAAATGTTCATGTTTCCATTCRTAATAACTGATATTTTAATGAAATCCCCACAATTTTTTACACTGATTTCACAGTGCTCTAGATCAAATCCATCCCATACGTTGCAGCCATTAGATGGCCAACCCAGAGGTTTAGAATTCAGAACCAAACAAGGCATCACAACAAAACACAGGAGGCCCATTTTGGAGTAAGCCAGAAGCATTTATAATATCAGCACTGTGGGAGTGAAATGTTGTGCAACCCTCTAGAATTGAATGATGTGAACAGAATTGGCTGAATATGTGCATGCAGCTACTGGAGAGTCACCCATCAGATATTAAAAAWACTTTATCACATAAAACTGTGCAAGAAGATTTGAATTATACTGGGCCTGGGAGAATGAGAAACAAACCACATACACCCATTCACCTCAGCAGCATTTAACTCTTTGAAAGCTACTGAATTTGTGGAAAAACCTCGTGGGGAACAGAAAGAAGGTTTAGGGCAAGGGAAAGTTACCATATGAGATTTAATCCCCTTCTACTATGTAGYAAGTWCTATAAAGGCAGGATGCTGAGGAGMGCAATAGTTGGACAAGGCTGCCCTCTATTGATAGTAAATTCCGCTTTTGTCAGTCACTTACCCCTGCGGGAGCGTTCACCACCGATARATTGTAACCATAAAGAAAAGACGACCCAAAAGCGCCAGTTAAAGAGGCGACAATAAGACTCCCAGACCAATTCTGAAAAACAAAGAAAAGATGCAGCCGTTGTTAGTATATTTAAAATTAATGTACCTCAGGTACGTTAAACACAGAGGTACATTTTAAACACTCATTAGCTATCTTGCATGGCTTTTCCAGGTGTCCTTGCTGTAGAATAATGGCCTGAAACACTTCACCGTGCTCAATCTGAGAAATATTAAATTTGAAATGACAGAGTCTCAGTTAACATCTACAGAGGCATAAGTGAACATTTGAACTTTTTCAACCTCACACAGTTCTGCTGCAAGCTTTCTACCAGTCCCCACACCAAAAARTAAAATGCTGGGGAAGCATAACCTCAGCAAAGGGAATTGTTGACAGAACATCACTAACACACTGCAGTAAGGTATAGCATATATGGGATACAATAGGTCTGTGGGTACAYCTGAGTGACAGGAAAACTCACGAGATGGTGTGCCCCCACACACACACCCATAAGGATTAACGAAATTGTGACCAAAAAGATTAAAATGATGCCTACAAACAAGATTTTGCAACCCAAATGCAAGTTTCCAACAGTGGTTCCCAACTTGGTGCCACAGACTCTCCAGTGGAGATGCATTTGCCCTTTTTCCCAGTGACACACCTGTCCCTCTCTCTCCTCAGGTCTCCTACCCTCATTCTCCTCAGACTTTTTTTAGCCCACCTCTGCAAGAAATTTCTTTTTCCACATCAACTGTTGCATAAAAGGTAGAACTGTTTCATTTTGAGAGATTTTGCACTTTAGGATCCTTTCCATCTTCCCCAGTGTTACATTCTGCCACTCASTTCTCCTGCTGGGTTACAGACTGGMAGAAGGSACYGCTGCCAGCCAYTCCCAARAGATATTGAAGTTAGTGTTTTGGTGGCTACTTAATTGCAAATGTGATTTAGATAATGAAAGACCACTCTGACTGTGTTAAAATGGATGGCTTTTTAACATATTTTCAATTTAAAACCAGCTATAAGAATGTAGCATTTCAGGCACAGCTCCCTTTTATTTATGCCCAGCCTCCTCACTCACTGAAGTCTTGATCCTTTCAAAAGGAGGAAGACCTCCTTAAGCAGACCTAAGAAAATCAGCCTCAGTCGTGTCACTCAGCACACCACAGCAGGTTAATGAGCCAATACGTTCTGTCAACCACCCAAAGTGTGTGCTTGCTTTGGGAAATGAAGGTCTGGAGCATAAAGGAGGTTGGTGTAGCTGGCACATGGCATAGCAGCAGTGACACTGGACTGGAACGAGCTCCACCAGCCTGGAGGGCATGGCAGGGCAGGCAAACACACCACAGCTCCTGTGCCACAGCGAGCACAATGTGACCCACGGAGAAGGGATGAGATAGGTGCCAGGGTGAGGAGTACCGTGCACAGCTCAGCACGTGTGGGGTCTGCCACGCTCATAGCTGCCAATTCTGAGTGTTCAAAATGCACCCTGTAGGACAGCTGAGTGTTTTCAACTTCTTCCACATGGTGTGGGAACCTTTTAAGTGATTACACGGTTCATTAACCAGCCCGGTTTTGGTCAGGTCAGGAGGAAATTTGTGCAGCAGGGGAAAAAACTTGTGTAAGAAATGTATCCCATTGAGATCATTACATAAGCCAAACACAATTTATTATTATTAGCCAGCTTCTTAAAATGAGCCTGCCACACACAGAGAGTTGGCACCATTACTTTGTTAACAAAATGTAGAAACTTGACATAAGGCTTTATTTAACTTCTGATGATAACACCTTATATTAGGTGCTTATTTTTTCTCTTTTATGCACAAGCATTCCTAGACTKAGAAGAAATTGCTACTACTCTGAACGAATGATGCTGGGGTGAATATTCTTGGTGGTCTACCAGGCTGCTCCCAAAGGGTTCATAAAMAATAACCATGAGTTCCCAAGTGAAATGCAGTAATCTTGATGCAATATTTCCAAAGGGCTCTACTCCAAGAGCATTAGACCCATCAGAAAAATCCTGCAGGCAAAATTATTTGGAACATAYAGCCTAATGGCTATTAAAAACATCAATGAATGCAACCTTTCAGCACAGGCAAATTACACGCACGTGAGGCTAAGTGGAAGATAACGCAGGGCAAAACACAAAAGTTCTTAGAAAACATCACACTCTAAGAGCTGGGTTTAGAAACTCATTCAATACCATGAGGTTTTTAAGCACACAAGTGGCTGCAGAAAACTTCAAATTCACTCAATTCAGAGGTTTTGGAACTTGGAACACGAACTTCAACTTCTCCATGACCTATCTCCTCATCCACTATTTTAAATATTTGCTCAGTCTTCAGCAACACCAGATAAAGACGAAAGCACAATGAAGCAAGAATGTGAAAAAAAATCTAACTGTTGCTCAAAAAAATATTAACCTTGTGGCCACATTAGTAAAAGGAAAAGAAACACAATCCACAGMGTCTTTTACAATGGCCAGGAAACAAAAAGGCAGCCACGCCTCCCTCATAGGTGTTCCTTGGCTTCAGGGCCATGCGTGTGCTCATGTGTCGCTGCTGTCAGCCCAAGGGCAGGAACGTGTGACCGTCACCACAGCAATAAGTGTTCAGTCGGGAAAGCTGCATGTCTGTWCACAGCAAAGACCTCCAGACACCTGAAGACTGCTTACTTGTGAAAGCCCATGTATTTTATCTAATCACAGCTCCCAGGGCACTATGGTCTGCAGATGTTTTTCTCAACTCCAGTCCTTGTTCAGTATGCCCTGCAATTTTTGCTGGCCACCATGAGCCTCAAATTGTCTTTTTCTTTTTTTTTATTATTTAGTGCATGACAGTTTGCATTTCAGTTTTCAAAACACAGTTTAGAGTGAGAGGCTTTGGTTAGTTATAAACTCCTTCTCAGACTAAAATTAAATTATATGCAGTCGTTAGTGGTAAACATTGCATGCATACATAAGGAAGTTTTAATCTTTTTTAATAGGYATTGCTAAGATTTTCTATTGACCCAGGAAAGCTGGACTCTGGAGCACCTTACCGAGGATACCCTTAACATGATCCAGGTCCCGCGAATGCCGGACACTCCCAGCAGGTGCCCGCGGACCCGGCGCCCCCCGGCAGCTCTGCCCTCGGGGCTGCGTGAGATTGAGGGAAACCTCCCCTCTCCTGGGTCTGTCCTTCCTCCGAGAGCTTGCCAGCACGGGTGGTCCTGGGGAGCAGCGAGGAAGCAGCAGCAGCAGCGCCTTTTCCTTGCGCCGCTCCCCTGCGGGCGCACCCCGGCCCCGCTCTGCTCCCCGCACACCCTCCGGGCCCGGCTCAGCTGCGGTATTTTAGCTCTGCCCACGCCGGCCTCCCCTGCACAGGCACCATCAACTTTCCGAGCGGGGAAGGGCTGCACAACCTGAGCTCCGCCTGGCTCTCGGGGGAGCCCGGGCTGTCACTCCGGCTCCCGCAGCCTCCGCRCACCAACCTCGCGTCCCTCCCTCCCCGCACGCCAGAGCGGATCGGAATCGCCCCCTCTCCCGTTAATCCT
>NW_026623431.1:1074633-1078488 GCF_030028575.1 Malurus melanocephalus
CCGCCCCCCGCTGCCCGCAGCACCAGCGAGTCCGCCTCGGGCCGCGCCGCTCCGTCCATGCCGCCTCCGCACTCGCGCAGCGGCCGCGCATCTCCGGGGCAGAGCGGGGCCCGGGGGGGCGGCGGGGGGCGGGGGGGCCGTGCCAATCGCTCGGGGGTGCCCCAGCCCTGCCCKGCCCTGCCCCGGCCCTGCCCCGCCGCAGGAGGACGCGGCTCTCGGGGCACAGAGCCGGTGTCTCGAATTGCGGGCAGAGCTCGGGCCGTGCGGGATCACGAGCTCACTGCTCTCCGTGCTCGCACATAACTTAGGGGAATGAACGTCCGCCCCTGCCTGGGGCTGCCTGGCAGGACCCGTCCCTCCGCGGGGATTTATCCAGCAGCGCAGGCAGGGCAGGGGAATACAACGATGGRCTCGGTGTCCATCCTGACACCCCCGTCGAGTGGCACCGCGGCTTGCAGGGGGCTCCTGCTTCCGTCCCGACTGCAGACCCGGGCAGCCTTTCTGTGAGCAAGACTCTAGACTAAGGTGGGAAAGACTTTTCCCACGTTGCCAAGGCTGGGGAGTGAAGGTACCACAAGACTTGTAGCGGATTAAGATGTTAAGGATGTTTCCACAGCCTTAGGAGGTTTAGATCTGACACGCCACACTACTGCTGTGCATAGGATGCGGATTAGACGTGCTACCTGGGGAAGATAAAAGCTTTCAGCTATTATGTTTGAAGGGTCCTACGTGCAAACATGGAATTTTGAACTTCTAAGTGTTAAATGACGCCTTCTAGTTGTCAATGWTGAGTATTAAGTGCATCTGGGAACTGTTCCCAGGTGACTGTAACTAATATGGGTGTAAATCTGAGCTGTTTTCACTTCTGATATGTTACATACCTCAGAACTAGCTTAGAACTCTTAAAAACATGGTAAGTAATGCCACTGAGCAATGCATACTGGAAAGCAGTTTATGATGCAGCAGCTTTGAAATATTGTTGGCTTAGATCACTCTGTGCAATGTTTGAATAGAAAGCCAGATGCTACTCATTAACATATAAAATTACTATACATGTTGATAGACGACCTGGGCAACATTTATAATCTCTTTGAATGGTCACAAGCAGTAAAAGAGTCAAGTTAGGGGAATCAAGCCCCTGGAATATATAGAGTGTATTTGAGGTGAGTTGGACACCTSTATTTTGTTTTGTTTCATGCTAAATAGCAGTGCAAATGGCTCAGGTCATACACATACACAAATAATGGCTACATGTGATTAATATGTACATCGTTTCTCACCTTAACACACTCACAGTTTTCACTGTTGRTAACTTAGAGAAATTAAACATACCCTATTCAGAAAAACCCCTAAGTATTCACACAGGTTCCAAATAATTCTTTTCTATCTCCCATCCCCAGATAGCAAATTAATGTCTTGACAGAAGATTTGATGAATTGACTCACCATTTTCTTCTTCACTGCATTATTTTCTTTCATCACGCCGTTGCTTTGCTGTTTATTGTCCATTCTGTTGCCTTGTTAGGAAATAGCTGAGGAAGAAAAGAGGGAGAGATGTGTTACTGTTCAGGAGGGGAAAAAGACACAGGCTCCCTAGAAGACATGCTGTCACTATTAGAGCAGGAAATTCAGACCCACTGCAAGTACAAAAGAAATTTAGTCAGTCAGGTGGAACTACATTACAAAGGCTGGGTTCCAGCCAGGGTATTTGGATTAATTGTTGGTGTGATTCTAATAATTATTAGACCTTATACCAGCTCGGTCATTGCACATTTGCAAAGAAGGAMTCCATTTATTTACTGTTCTGTCAAGCAAATTCTTGCCTGTACATCACCATGTATACTTGAATAATGTTAAAGGACATTTTAATCTTAATTTATTAAGAAASAAAACTGATTTGTGGTTTTTCAGAGAGGATCTGATATTTACTCGGTGCTTCACTGTATGATCTTGGGCAGTCTGCCAGTTTGTTCAGTTGATTTGGAAYATGGATTACTGTGTTCTTCTGCTTCAATATCTTGACACGACAGCACACTTCAAGATTTTTGCTTACATGGCTGTTATGGTAACGACAGACCCTGTCCTGAACACAAGTTGTCTTCCAGACAAGAGTCTGCAAGAGAGTGAGTTACGAGACACAGGGACTATTGGGCAGTTTGGTGAAACAGCACACTGGACTGTTGAGGCCATCACATATAAAAGAGATTTTTAAGATTAAATCACTTCTGTGACACATTGGCAGTACTGGGGCCATTCTATCAGATGGTTCCAAGAAATCAGTCTGAGCTTTTAAGTAAGAGAACCTAGAGACGTGAGAGCATCCCATAAGCAGTAAAGCCAGAAAAATTACCTTCTTCCCTCTCCATTTACCAGTGCAATCAATATTAACAACCTGCAAACAATCTCCTTTTCCTCTACTTCAAAGGGCCTTAGAGATTTCCTGCTAAATTATTCTGCAAATAGTTCTTTCATGGAAATGTATTTCACTTTATAGGAGAGAGGCTTAATCTCATCAAACAGTCCTCCTGTCCCATGCCATGTATAACAAGTATATGAAAAATAACCTGTTCACTGAAGCTCCTACATCCCATACAGATTTCATATATGGATAATGCAGATAATTAAATTAATGAAGGTTCTGACAGAGCACAAACAAAGCATCATCAAAGTGGAATTTAAGAGCTGAGAAGATAAAGAGTATGTGGGTCATAGCACTGAAAGAGAAACACAGTCAGAAACAATCTGCTAASCATCTCAGGAGACATAACCTCACAGCTAAAGCACTAGAAGGGATAACTGGTGTCTGCCTTTCCTCACTGCATTTATTTTTATATGGCWGAATTTCTTTCAGAACTTATTTAAAACATTTTAGGGTATGTCTGTGGTGTCTGGAAGATTTAATTGCTAACAGTGCACCATCTGCAGAAGTGTTTACACTGAGCTATCCTCCCCATATTTCAGATAACCCTCTTTTTCTTTTTCAACATATCAACTTGACTGTAGCAAAAGAAATGTTACCATATCCAGCACAGATATTCTAGTTGATGAAAAAAATAAGAAATCTGAGCTAGGAATGGAGTAGAAGTTACTGAAATACTGCATGGATTTGCCAATGTTATTTTTGCACCTTATTGACTTGTGTGTAGGGAAGAGAGAAGCAATTACAGCAAACAGAAACCTGATCTTCAGATTGCAGTGTTTGACAAAATTTGAGGAAGTGATGATCCACTTAGGGGAATGAAAGGCTCACATTTGCTCTGATGCTGTTGTTTACCATTCACYAAAAACTTTAATAGATAGTGTGGAAAAGTGTATTCCTTCCCTCTGAAGTTCATCTTGCTAGTAGCAGGGAAAGTTGTTAAAGTTTTTGATTCAAAGATTTTTTCTTTGTCACAGCAGATTGGATTTTTCTGCTCCATTGTTTGTACAGTTAGTCAGGAGGCRACTCTCAAATCAGGAAAGGCTCATTTATGTCAGGCCAGGGGGCATCTTCCATTTCAGCTACAGTTTGCTTATCTACTTATCCAACAGTTTATTTAGCAAGGTATGGGTTGAGTTCATAGGTAGAACGTGAATCCAGCTGAGTCCTGTGAATTGTTAGCCTTGGCAAGGAAGGCTCAGCAGTTCACAAAAAAGGAACATTATGACTGGCACAGCAAACTGACTTGGGAGAGGTATGAATAAATCCACTGTAATCCATGTCTATTGAACATTCAACTTTCATTTACAGACTGCAAGTCAGGAAAAAGCTGTTGGAAAGCTGTCATGTTCAGAAAAAGCAAATATGCAAAGGGAGCAGTGCAGACAAACTAAGAATTTAAATAACCATATTTGCTAAGTCAGATGATGAAATCAC
>NW_026623431.1:1078710-1144064 GCF_030028575.1 Malurus melanocephalus
TTATACCAAGGTTCCAGTCACTACACCCTAAGCAAAACACAAACAAGCTTCAGGCAGTTTGTCTGTAATATAAAAGATTCTGCTGTGACAGATTCCTCATGATGGGCATGCACAGCTTCCCTATCTATCTCCCAAGCACAAAATTATATTGTCTCCATAAAAAAAATGATGTCTATGTCAACATTGTACTACTATGGACAGGGAAAATGTGGAAGCACAACCTCCAGCCGACAAAATTCACTTGTAATTATGAACTTGTACAACCTCTCAGGAATGGAAAGGGACTCTTTTTTACCCCTCAGGACACACCTCTTTCAAATGTAGCATAGAATAGTTTGCTTTCTTTTAAAAGCAGGAAAAAGAAGCACTAAGAGAGACAACACCACAGGAAGATGTGAACTGCAAAGATTTGGGAAACACATCAGTGTAAGAATAACCCAAACAGACTCAGTAAGTCTTATTGTCCATGATAGACTGATATCTAATAAGTTTTGCCTTTGGGACACAAAATTGCCCAACTTAATTACTTTGATTTCCTATGTTTTGTACTGGATTTTTTTTTTTTTTAAATTTTGATTCAACACTAAAATTCAGGTAAAAGCATGGAAAAGTTTTGCATCTCACTCTTATACCATAGTGTGTGTGCTGCTATCATTTTTCTACTCAACTATGGCAGTAATTTTCTATGTCTGAGTGCTCGTGCCTTTCAAAAATGGAGCTGTCCATGAAGGGTGACAGACTCAAGCTGAGGACTTGTCTGAGCTTCAAGCCAGCTTCTGTCACTAGTTTATGGTGTGTACTGCAATGAATGTGCTCTTCTGCCTGGTACTATAAATCACATGTACACACTCAGAAGAAATCCACCACTGATTCATTAAAAGGGTGATTAAGTCAAATATCCAATGTGTAGAACACATTTCAAGTATCTGTGTCCCCAAAGCAGTAACATTTTATGTTTAGATCCTTTTAAGTGACATAACTCTCTGGTTGAAATAGGTACACTGGAATTCCATTAAGAGCCGAGGGGATTATTTTCTCTTCAATTGTATTAAACTAGATCTGTTCTGATTCTAGTGAGTCTGTACAAATCAATGTTTCTTACACCACTTCTGGAAAATGTATCACAACCCCAATATTAAAATACCATTGATGAAATCAGGTGGGGTATGATTTTAATTTGACACAGAGCAATCCTATGGTACTGAACTATTTAGAAAAAGTTTTTCTCAAATACTGTAGAYACCCCAACTTCTAGAAATGTCTGTCGCATAGGTAATTACTTAACATATTGGTAAAAAAATATGTGTGTCTATTTTTTTTCCTGAATCTGTAATATCCATCCGAAAGTGCCTTTAGAAGATGAATAATTATTATATTGCATTTCAGTATTTCATACAAGTCACAATCTGTTCTCTTAGATGAGGAAAAATTGAATTTCTGTCTTAAACTAAAGTGTTCTGTTGTGGGTTGTTGTTGGGCTTTGGTGGATCTTCTTCTATAAACAGATGAAAATTAAAGCTATTTTCCATAGAAATGTTTTACACTAGGAGAGGAAGTCAGATATCAGAGCCAATGAGTACTTGCATAGAAGTTGAGTACATGGCTAACACAGGAAATTATTTGTTTATAMATTTCACAGCATTGGTTTATACAAAGATAAACCTACTCTTCTCTCCCCAAGTCAAACCCTTGAGAACATTGTCAAATTTGCTGAAAATTATCAAGTCCAACTTCTAGATGCTACTCACCACTTRTCTGAAGAATGCTTCACTTCCAGTGCAGCTCAGTGCAGTTCAGAGGCAGCCCTCTTCAGAATTGCTGCAGCTGCCTTCTTCTCTGAAATAGGGACAGCTAAATCACTGAATTAAATGTAAAGCCAGATTTAACTCTTTTATACCTTTTCAGAAGTAATAAATAATTAACAGTAAAAACAAAGAATAGTATGACGTTTCRGCTGGAATTCATGCAATGTGTCTTTTTTTACCCAATAGAAAACAAACTGCCTTGTATGGCTGTGGTACCTGACAAGAAGTCTTTGTTTCAGATGTCATAAACYATGAAAAATCTTTGCTTCCCTCATTTGAACCATTAGGAATTTGAAATGCAAGTGCCTAAGGCTAGGACTTGCATTCTTATACTTTTACCTGATTACAAGTGACCGTGCTGAGGAACACCCACTGCATTCCACGTGCTGTAAATAGCTTTTAGCAGTGATGTTGTATACTTGAGCTGTAAATAGCTTTTTAGCAGTGATGTTATATACTTGAGTGTGTGATGGTGTGTGGTACTTGCGAGGATCCACCCCTTTGCAAGTTTATAGAAGGCTGGGATGGTACTGTACAGAACATAATATACAGTAATTAACCTCTCCTAGTTAATATAAAAGATTTACCTTGTCTGTTCTTCTGGCTTTGTGCCATAGAGGGGAGCTCCATATCACTTTAAAAACTCAACAAATCATGGGTCAGGACAAGGGTGTAGCASTTTGTCATTAGTTCCTTACATCCCAAAGCTAATAGAGATAAGAATACTGTATTGTGAAAAGGTGCTCTCTGMTTTGGCTTTTCCCTGCTSCTACATATATTGCTTTCTTTGAAAATTAAAGATATGTTATATCTGTCTCATTAGCATTATCCTGAAGCCCTTGATATCTGATTTAGTTGGATTATTCCTAAATTTGCAGATGTGAAGCTACCCAAGWCTTGTTCGGTAGAGAAACAGCTGTACAGAGGTGAATTGGCTGAAACTGTAAACTCTGGCTGGGATTTGAAGTAACCTTGGTGTTTCRGGGAAAGTGGGATTATTGAGCATGTGGTACTTGATTTGTATTTCAGGTTATGATTGTTCTGGCAGCTCCTACGGATCACCTCTGGTCCTGTTGCATAAACCTTGCTGAGGTTCTCAAAAGATATTACCATCAGATTTACTTCAGCTAAACATAGGCATCCTTCTCCAGTTACTGGATGCTAATAATTGAAAACACCACTTCTGAGCAACAGGAAAGAAGCTCTCCTTAAGATCCCCCAGGATATTTTATGTAAAAGTGTCTTTAGACTTGAATCCAATATCTTAGAAGTAACAGGAAATACCGTCTTGTACTTTAGTTCCTTATAACATGGTGGCTGTACGAAATAGATTCTCTCATACTCTGGAGCCAGAATGAGGGAGCAGACATGTGAGTTTCAAGCAAATCTTGTATCTTAGGCACAAGTGAYAGATGATACCTTCCAGACTGTCACATATATTTAATTTTAATTTCAAAAAAACTACATTTTAGCTGAAATCTTTACAACTTTCARATTAGTCCAAGGTGATTATTGTGACAAAACACGAGATGCACTACTTCCTAGAAGCATCTGTCATTTCTGGAAAGGACTTGCTGCTCAGTGTGTCTCATGATTAGGATTAGGAGAGGAAAATAAGCAAGAAAAGCTGTGATGTTGGCAYTGCTACATTACAAAACAAGTTTTACATAGTTGTGTAAGTTTTGGGAATACATGCACCTTCAAAGAGCATGAATTCAATGGACATTGAAGAGCACCTCATTCTGTGATAGGACTAATCCTTTCAGACAATGCTACYTCTTTGATCCAAATTTTACCAAGCTTTAAATTCATGTTTATTAGTTTGGCCTGTACCATCCTGAGCAAGAATACAAAGAAACCATCTCAAGKGCAACTGACACAGACATGACCAAGAAACAGCACAAGCAAATCATGACTTTCTTTGCTGGATACCTCACAAGAAAGAAATCATAAACAGAACAGAAAAATTGGAATGTTTACAAGCAATTCTATSTTACAACTTACCAAGTGACTATTCAGACAGAATTCTGTGAAATTGCATTTTAATGTTCCAGATTAATTTTTTCATTGTTAGGAAGTTGGAAACACGAACCCTGGAGAAAACGTGATAACCAGAGAGTGTACACTGTGCATGCTCATTCACACCTAAAGATGATTCACATCTAAAGATGTAGTTGGTTTGAATCAACTACACATCTAAAGATTCACATCTAAAGATTCACATCTAAAGATGTAGTTGGTTTGTATGCAGATAAGCCTCTTTGGAAATGCAGACTCAAACTGATGCTAAGATTTTGAGTCTATAACAATGTTCTTATCTGGCAAAGCAGTGGCATACAGTGTACTTTTAAACCTAATTCCACAGGAAAATTAACCATGYACATAAACAGTTTACTAGTGGAAGAGAGAACATCTAGCTGCTCCCTTAATCAAACCAACAAAACTGGAATTTGGTGTCTTTTTATGGCTGTATTGTCCTTGATGGAAATGCACTGCACTGCTAAAACCGCAATTTTGAGGTTGSACAGGACACTGACCATTTTATTTGGTAATCCTTTAATCTTAAAAACCTCAAAGTTCTTAATACTTAGGCATCAGTACAAGGAAATCAAACAGAGCTGGGGGAACAAAACAAGAATATTGAATATATAAAACCAGTTTTTTCTAATTTTATATAACAGTTCATTGGATCAGCTACAGCAAAGTATTTTCCAGCTATTTTGCAAGAAAAAGTGGTTAATAATTACCTCTTGCTGTGTTGGCCATTAGTGTTGTTTTAACCATTTTTTCCTATGTACACATGCAAGTCTGGTATGTCATCATTTAGGAGAAATCTTATGAGCCATGAGTTTAATGTTTTTATTATGTTAGGGTTATTTCCAGCATTACCCTCTATGCAGATTAAACCTAGTTAAATCTCTGCAAAGTTATTTCCAGTGAAATCAGCCTAGCATCTATGTACCATTTAGTAAATGTTGAATTAAATATTGACAAGTGAAAGCTTTTATGTTGTAAGGTCACGCCCTGAGGTAAGATCAGTGCTGCTCCTTTGTACAGGTTCATTCCAGGCAGAAAGGAAACATTGTTTAAGYGATTTGCATTATAAAGAAGAATGATGCCACAAAAGGAAGCTTCCCTAGAATGGGAGTTTTGGATTCAGTTCTGGAGTACCCAACATCCAAGATTCTTTTTGTTGAACATTGAAGAGAATTTTCAAAATCTCCAAGACCAGAGTATTTGAGCAGTGCTGTTACACTCAGGGATTGTTTACTACTTCTCTTGGAATCTTCAGAGGAGAACCAGTGGTCTTTTGAAAGATCACTTAAATTGCTCACCCTCAAGATGGAGCTTTGTATTCTGACTTAAGGATCATCCTCATTGATACAATGACTTCTTTTGGCCTTAGACATCACTTTTGATCTCTGTGGAAAGGGAAGAATCAAAATGCYTTTACATGCTTGCAATCTCAGCCAGTCACTAACTTGCTCAAAACTTGTGTTGAGAGACTGTGGTCCCCTGAGAGCAGCAAGCACTGCTTGAGTCTGGAGTACACACATTCCTCGCAAGGCTGAATGTGCCTAAAAAGGATGCAGAGCAAGCTCAGGGTTGAAATATATACTCATGTTACTTCCTTGTGAAAGTCAGTCCTGGAAATCAAGCTAGGAAAATAAACTTTGCCAAACTTTGCCCTATCCAACCTGTCCAGCTATTTTAAATAACCCCAATCCCTGCTTTGCTTCAAGCTATGAAACCCTTTTAGTTTGTCTAGCTGTAGTTTTGGGTTTGATGTTTCATTTTTCTTCATCTAGGGRCTAAAAATAATCAGGGATATTTGTGTACCAAATTATTCTCCCATTCTCAGATTCATGAAACCTGCCAAGCAGTGGCTCWCCATTTATTCTCTGGGAAGTAAAGAGGTAGCATCGAGGTATTCCCCTCTAAAAGTAGGGGTAGGTAATGCAATACAAGAATTGGCTTCAATGTATCACTGCCTTAATTTGTGCAGTTAAATCTTGATATGTAAATATGGTCAAATTCTGCATGTTGTGAACATATGTGTTTTTCTCCCACTTTGAGGAATTGGGGAATGAAAGAAAAAGATGGCAAAGTAGACCTTCCCTATGGTCTCAAGCTTTGGCTGGGATTCCCAGAGGCATTTAAAAAATGGTACAAGAAATGCTTTGTCACACTCAGTAGGTTTCAATTCCATGAATGTAAATATGCAAAACTCCCTTACACGGCCAAGACTTACGAAATGTTGCAAAGGCTGGTGGCTGAAGCGTCTGCTTTGCATTTCAAAAGATATTGGGATCAAAGTCTGTTAGTTATTACAATTTTCAGCAGCTCTTGGCACCCAGGGGTGAGGGGAGTCTCCTGGAACAGCGGGGACTCCCCTCTGCCCTCCCTCGGAAAGCACGATAAGGGACATTCTCAGACATTGTCCTCAGTCCAGGTAAACCTGATCCAGACCTTTACCCTGACCAGAGSCCTGACTTTGTGGCTCACACTCAGACCTGCCTTGTCACTGTGCACTTGCCTGATGATGACAGGGCTGTATCTGCYCCTGACTTGCTGACTTCAGTTCACACCGAACCCCAGACCTGCCTCATCACCAGGGCTTCTGTCTTTTCACTGCTGCCAGATGACTGGCAGTCAAAGAAATTGTCAAAGAAATAGTATCAAACATGCATAAAAGACACCATTTTATAGTAAATTCAGAAGCCATAGAGTCAGGCAAAAGAAAAACAAAACAAACCCAAGGGACTTGGAGGTGCAGGTGACTTGTCATAACCCATCCCCCACCAGGGTGAAGCCACCAACCTTGTGAGGAGCAGGGGATGGATGGGTGTAATGCTGTGTGACATTAGTGTAACACTGCTGACTGCATTGTTGTTCTCTCTTTCTCTGTAATTAGCAGATCTGGACTAATAGTGAGACTCTTAAATAAATCTCAATTATAGAAACACACTCACAGTTAACAGTAAATTCCTAATAGATGCAAGGTGTGTTTCCCCTTGAACAATAAACATTATTTTGAACAATGTTTCTGTTTTATGATTTTCTGCTCTGAAAACTGAAGTCATTTGAACTGTGATGTTCAGAAAGGGAAGCAGAAGATACTGCAGAGGTTTAGTACAGTAGCTGTATTTGTCAAAAACAGGACTCTCTCAACTGGTCAGGACTAGTGACAGCAAAAAGAATTCTCCATAAAAGAAGATCATATTTGTTTCAGTTGCAGTCAAATTGTAAAACAATTTTTCTGCAGTTAACTTCATTATCAATCTRTGCCTAGGATGGTAAGTAATACTTTTTAACCACCTAATTATTTAGGTGGTCTAATCATTCATAGAAATAATTATGTTAGCAGAACAGCATRTCCTTGGAAGATATTAGAAATTAAATTAATTCCACAGTAATTTCAAGTGAAGGTATATTTTTTCTCATTTTATGGAATTAAAGGACAATGACAGAAAACCATCATTCTGGGTCCAGACTTTCCTAAGTAGAGAAAGAATAGGGCTGGAGCAGTGATCATGCCCCTGTACTTGGCACTGGTGAGGCCACACTGTGAATCCTGTGCTCAATTCCAGCCCCTCAGTTCAGGAAGAACACTGTGCTGCTGGATCAAGTCCAGAGAAAGGCAGTGGAGCTGGTGTAGGGACAGGAGCTCCTCTTGTGAGGAGAGGCTGATGGACCAGGGGTTGTTCAGCCTGGAGAAAAGCAGGCTCAGGAGGTACCTTATCACTCTTAGGTGTTTTCCAAYCTAAATGATTCTATGATTCCATGATAGTATAATCTGGAACTGCACAAGCATCCAGACAGATGTAYGCACAGGTTTCCAGGCAAGACAAAATCCCCAAGTTATAAATTTGTATAAAATCCTGTATAGCCCAATATCCATTGTTTGGATTGCTAATGACAGCTACTGTATTCCAGCTTTTCTTCTTCCCTTGTGCTCAAACATTTCCCTTTGCAGCAACCTTTTGATCTCTTCCATCTTAAGTACTGGCTTTAAAGTTCAGTCAGAGCTGACCTCTGCCCACTCTTGATACTAAAGGTTTGAAAATTGAACAAGCTACTGTAATTTAGTCGTGTAAAGCAGTATATGGGAGCAAGAACAGTAACATAATGCGAGTCACTAACAGTGAGGTTGTTCCAATTCCTGTTTTATTGCCAATTATATGAACAGGGTGTGATAGTGACTGAATTATRTCCAAGTTCATGACTCATGCCATGTATGGCAAAAAAATTCTGTAACAACCCTATGTTATTGCATTCCACTTTGCTGGTGGTTCAAGGGGCATTACATTAATGTTAAGACTTATGCTGTCAATTAATAAAATATTAACCTGAGAACAGAAACAGGAATCTATATGTGGCACACACTAAGCCATTGGGAAGAATATTCAAAGTCACCATGTTATTCCACAAGCCATTACTGAAGTAAAAGGTTGTTGCACAGCAGAGTTTTGGTTATAGATCCCCTTACCTCCCATTTATGGTGGTAATGAGAATCAAGGTTTTAAGWACTTTTTGTGACCTGGTCTGTGAAAGGTAATTCACTGTTCCAGACAGTATAGGGTGCAAGTGCAYGCTATCTAAGCACACAAAAAAGTTATGCAAGTGCTGCAGCACCATGCTAAACAGGATCTTAATCATACTGCTGAACTGAGACACTTCTGTGTCAAATTAATTCCATTAAATGAAAGAACAATGCATGACAATACTGTTATCTGATATGGTTGCATTGCTCAACCTGTCATTGAGTTATTTTGAAAAGGAGGGCAAATGTGAGGAGAAAGTTTGTGTAACAGTTTACCTCAGACACTCAAACCTAAARCTGATTGTAAAGAGCTGGAGAAAGTCACTTGGTGCTTTAAATGACTGCTAAAATTAATTGCTTATACATGTGTATTAATGTAGAAAAACCCTTAATAAATACACAGTAATGAATACACTTGTAGCTATTTTTTGGAAGGACCCTGAAACCATTCTGAATAGTCTTAGAAAACTGACAGTTGAGTTCTCTGAGGAAGACAAAGCAAGAAAGACTTTACATAAATCTTAATAAAAGACTCCTTATGCAGATACTGATCCAGACTGTGCCAGCAGTAGATTCTGTAATGGGCCTTTACTCTCACAGCAGATGCAGAGAAGGATAGAAGTTATGAATGATGCCTTTGGAGCAAGTATGCCAAGCTTAGGAAGGAGAAGTGTTCTTTTCCTGGAGTTGTCCTTTCCTTGCAGAACCTTTGCAAGCTTTAGACAATTACACAAACAGTTTTGCTCCTATAAAACTTGCCAGCACTCCCTTTATTCCAGCCCCACAGTCACATCTAATAATGGCTAGGACTGGCTATTCAAGCAATGAGAAATGAAGAAAATTTACATGTCCAGATTCTGTGTATAGGTTTCTCAAGAACATCGTAACTCAGAGAATACATTTGGATCCACTTTCCATTCTCCTGTCACTCCCCCAATTTATGTATATTTTTTGTTCCAGCTTCCTGTGGCAATGAGTTTGACAGGTCCATACATCAAGTYGTCAATTTTAACTTCTTTTCTGATTACTCATCTGGAATTTGCCTAATTCTTGKTTTGTGAAACTTATCAGCCATTCCCTTCCTAAGTGAAGTTGTGCTGGTTTATATGCTCATTCCTACATTATCTGCTTGGCTCCCTGGGCACCCTCCTGCTGTGCTACATTAGGCAATTACACCTCACAGGCTGTATCTATATTAGTCACTAAAATAGTTCTCATTTCCCTAAACTTTACAAGACATCTAGTTCACATGCTCCAAGACGACTCTGCCTTACAAGCCAGAGCATGCCTTGGTTTACTAAAATTCAAATGAAAACACTGCTGTGGCTGCACCATAATCTCCATAATGTGCCCAAGCAATCTCCCCTCATCTAATACTGTAACCTCAGCCTTAGGTTTGTCCTCCACAAGGAGTGTCTTGGTGTGTTTATTTTAAAAATGAATTGCTCTGAATAGGAAATGTGTTTTTGTAAAATCCATCACTTTTTTTTTCCCTGAGCTGCTGCATCAGTGCCAAGAACTGGTRCAAGAGATTGCTCAGAGCAGAGGCGAACCTGAGCTGGAGCCAGATGCTCCATGATGGGGAAAAGTAAGGCACCACTGCCAGCAAAGGGGAATTACCAACAAAATGGAGCTCTAGAGCCTTCAGAGGGAGCCTGCTCCAGGTAGAGTCCTCACTGTAAACCCTCTCAGAGCAAGAGGCTGGGAATAGCCAGCAAAGAGCAGAGGCAGTCAATCACATCTTGAAGACTGGACTCCAATCAGACTACTCTGAGTTATTAGTTTGCCTTTGGGACAATATCTAATTAATTTNTTTTTTTTTTTTTTTTTTTTTTTTTTTTTTTGCATGTTTTTCATTCTCTGAAGCTTCCTGAAATAAAATTCCTTGCTGAGCTGTTTATTTCCATTTCAGAAAAGGTTTAATTAAATTTCTCTCCCTTTCACTCCCATCCTATTTGATGACTACTTATGCTGCTTCTACTTCAGCTGTGATACAACAATTTGTAGTGTCTTTGGAGCAGAGGGGCATGACGGCTTCTGACMATCTTTTTCTGAAGTCCTGGAGAAAGAAATACTGTAATTAAGCAAAAATATAGAGACTCTTGTGTTTGTCTTTGTGGCTGAGGAATACAACCCCTCAGGGTGCTACATWTCACCAGTGTCTGGCATGCCTGATCCTTTTTTCCCCGTGCCCAACCCCTCTCCTAGAGGAGAGTGTTCATGTCAGGCTTTCAGAGTGGTTTTTGTTCACTGACATTGGACAGCAAAGGTTTGTGAATGTTATAAGTGTTCAATGTACTCTGGAGCCTCACAAACTGCTTCAATACCATTGCTCACAAATCTCACTATGGAAGGGCACAAGGAAAATATTAACCTTTTTCTTTTMATTTATTTTATAAAATAGAGTGTATTCTTGATTAGTGAGACTAGGTCTGGTCTAAAAACAATAGGCCAGCCAGGCAGGGAACTGCAGCAGCAAAAAAAAAGACTTATAGGGACTTACAGGGACTTCTGGGAGTTTATAGCAGTAGATATAGTAACTGGTCTTATATTCATTTTCTCCTTCTCCCCACCCTCCTGACAGCTAAATCATGAATATAATACTCTCCATCTGAAATGCAACGAGGTCTGCTCCATGGATGGTTAATTCTAAAACTGTTTATTGWTGTTCCATAATATGTAATGTATCARTTAGTGAGATAAAAACAACRTAATGAATCCYGTCCCTGAAAGAATCTTCTGTGTGGCATTTAAGCTTCAGACTAAACAGTTTAACAGGGATAATATGGTGTACTGCAGGAACACTGAGAGCAAATATCCACCCTGTAGTTTAATAACTGATTATCAACAAATGTATGACATTTAAATAGAACCATTACTGTTTCATCAGCTGCATGAGAGTAAGCTGATAATCTACAAGCAAACATGATRATAATGCCACTGCATGCAGCTTTTCCAACTTTGTACTCAAGATTTTAACAGACATTGAATGAAGAATCACCACGGAAGAAGGAAACACCATGAATTTTTCTAAACTGAAATTTATGATGGTGTTTCCCCAGTTGATACAAACTCTGATTGATATTTCCTTTTTTTTCCCTAAAAGGAAAAAAAAACAATTCACATGCAGTTAATTAACAGCTGGAAAGTTGCCTGATTGTTTCATTAGACTGAAAAAGAAAAACCCAGGGAAGCAGGAAAAGTAAAAAACTGACTTGTGTAATTGCTTGTTGCAAAAGAGGCTTGCAGCTTCTATCCAGCCTGTGAGGAACAGCTGATGTGCCAGAGTAAAATAGGCAAACTTTTAATGTAGTCTCTCTTACTCCTGTATGAATTCAGAGGAAGGAAAACAATGACAAACCTTAGTAACTTYTCTCTCTACAGTGTCTGCCATTCGGTGGATGCATAAGCTTGTGCACTACAAACATATATTCCATATTTTCATGGAATACCCTGAATACATCTTGAAATGGTTAAGTGCTGATGTCAGCTCAGGTTTGACAAGCTGTCAACAGCCCTCAAGGCAGCAAGGTAGGGTAAATGATATGTTCTACAGATATAAGAGACCTTGCATTACTCTKGAAACAGAAATTTGGAAAATTTTTGTGATTTTCTCCATTCATTGTCTTGTTCTATTTTCACTATAATTTCCTGTCTACCCCTCCCATGATTTGGTTAAAACATGAAATTCATTCATGAAACTGCTTAAGCCACTGTCCTCATCTTGTCTTTCCTTATATTTCTGCAAAACCGTAACATGGTGTTATTTGAGGCTCAGCTCTCATGCCCCCCATCCTCATGCTTGATTTGTCTCTTGATCATTTTGATTAATATTTGTTTCCCTCCAGGTGCAAAGCACTGCCGCAATATCCGGCTGTCTGAAATTATCCCAGCTTCTATTTTGTTTGAAATCCTAGCTTTAACTCTTCAAGTCCTTTCTCTGTATGTTAGTGATTTAATTCCTGTTGGAATGAATACATATGATGCCCTTCCTCATCTCTTTATGGGGACATTRCCTTATTATCATTCTTCACCCCAAAATCCACAACAGATATAACAAAGACTGTGCACTGTATCAGTCCCTACGGCATTCAGACCTCATTTAGTGACCTCTGGCCTGACCTACATCAGCTGATTAAGGTCTAGGATCCTTTGTGGGAGAGGATATACCAAGGACAAGATAATGTTTCAAATCGGAGGTGAGATTGCACCACGTTTACAGGCACATCTTTGCTCTGACTCATGCCTGCACACATAGTTACRCAGAAGCCACAGCCCTCTCTGGCAAAATCATGACTTGTTTGTGTCTTGTTTTTCAGTGTCTGACTGACCACAGATTTTGGAGATAGCAGATTACATGAGATGTTACTGCTCAGATCTTATTCCTTGGATCTACACATCTGTTGTGGTAAGCAAACATGGAGAAGACTCCCACTGCATTTGGACACTGTCCATCCAAACCTATCCTGAAGTGACCTGAACTACTGATACACATTGTTCTACCCAAGATGTCAAGGAAATACTTGGAGCTCAAATCTAGGGAGCTTGTAGCTACGAGCAATGAAAGGAATAATATGAAAACTTCAGCTAACTGTGGAGACTGAGAAGATCTCACAGCTTTTGATCACATTTGGCTTAGTTTTTTTTTTTTTCAAAAATCCAAGGAGAGAAGAATCTGGCCGTGACTTTCTTTCCAGGTACCTTCTTCTCTGCAACATGTTCTTTCATGTTTGCAGGGATTGCAAAGATTGAAATACTGACATCTCAACAGACAAAACATTTTTTAACTACAGTTCTCCTCTTTAAGGTTACTCTTRGGTGGTTTTGCTTGAAATTAAATGACAGTTTCTGTAGCAGTGTGGATCAACTTCAAACCCTTTGTCCAAGTCTAAGAGCTGATACTACTTCCCACAAAGTTTCCTCTGTGTTATAATCTCATTCTATCTGCTCCACTTGTTCAAGAGCTCAAATTTTTAATCCTTTTAAGAAGCAGTTTGCAATCAAAAAGATCTGTACTGGAATAACTTCCTATTGCAGAACCTGAAGGTTTTTTTCAGCTAGAAGGCCAGGTAGCTTCCAATATTGCCTATTTGTTCTTCCTTTCAAACTTCAATAACAATGYCTAGTTGTTGTATGACCACACAAAAGCCCCTTGCTAATTTGTAAACTAAGAAGCAGTAATAAAATAATGGAACAATAATAAACATCTTCTCCAAACTTTGTGGCACACCTCAAAATACTTTCACAATTGGAGAAAACTAATTTGACAACTCCCTTGCTAAACAAATCTCTACCAATTTTCCTCCAACCCATTGTCTGTGATGTTTGTTCACGAAACTTCTTCCTAGTAAAAGTCTAGTAAGAGCCAAAAGATTCATTACCCCCTCCACTACAAATAGTTTAGGAATGAGGAACAACTTCTAAACTAGCTAAAACAAAGCTGTGAGAGAGCCATATTCCTTGGTAGGGCTCCTCTGCTTCAGTGCAGTGGGGAAAAGAAGGAAAACCCCTTGTTCCACTACTTGTCAGTTTTCTTCTTTCTCATTCATGGACTGGTTTTGTCTGATGTAAAATCCAGAAGAGCTTAACTATTTAAGCAGTTTGGATTATAGCCTAGCAGCAGAAATAAGAAGTTCTTTTCTATTTCTTATCAGACACTTTTTTACTATGGCAAAGAACTGAAGAATAACCTTCAATGATTTTCTSTACCTATACATATATAGAAATTAAAGAACCCACAGTTTGTCTTTTTGTTACTATAGCATGAGACTCACTCGGAAATGCACATCCCTGAGGCACAGAGAGATAACGAGGTATTAAGATGTGGAAATAGATATGGAAGGCTAGTCCATGTTTCAGCACAGAGCTCTTTAGAAAGTTTTGTATTGGAAAACAAAACAGAACAGCACAAAACCCACAACACCACCACCACCACACATACCCGAGATTATAGAACTGAGAAGCATTTTTTTTTCCCATCTTTTTCTTTTCTCCATACAGCCATCTGCTTCCCCCTCTTCTACCCCTACCCTATCAGCACTGTGACTTAACAATGCAGAGAAAATCTCATCTTCAGGCAGAGGAACAAAACCGCTCCTCATTGTGAGGGATAAATGAAGGAGAGAATGAGAAACATGAGGTGGACCTAGAACAGGGGCTTATAGGGACAGAATCAACCCTGCCTGGACTGGGAGCATGGGATGTCTCAGCTCTTGCTGCTTCAGGAGCAAACAGGGAGACCCTGGCTCTCCWGCTCCCTGGCAGTGGGACTGAGTGAGTCAGACTAACCAGCACAGGTATTTSAGACTAAAAGATTTGGATTTTATACACATTTTTTTATACATTTTGACTCATCCTCTTTTGTCAGCATGAAATACATTCTCTAGGAGAGTTTACCAGTACGAGAGGGAAGTACTTATTGTCCAACTAAAKTCTAACCTGCTTAACTTCCAGCTTTTCAGCCTTAGAATTTTGAACTCTATGACTTAGTGGAATTTTTAACTCTTCCAAATAAAGTATCTTTGTGATTTAGCCATAATATGGCATTCCAAAGCACTGGGGACAACCAGTTAGACCATAGGACATTAGAACCATTAGAATAAAAGCACAGAAACAAAATTGAAAGCAAGCAGGTAAGAAAGTCTACAGTATTGTCAGCTGTGTCTCCTACCTCTGAGGATAGATGATCCAAAAAGTGCTTGCAGGAGGAAAGTATTTTACAGGTGTTGGGTATTGTTCTTCCCAAAAATCTTGAAATGAAAATTTACTCCAAATCAGTTAACACTGAAGGTTATTAAAAAGAAATATGTTTGTTCTCCTGATAGGCTTGACAGACTTGAGGCAGTCTGATCTTTGCTTGCCTTTCACACTGTGTGCCTAAGCAAAGGCTGCTTTCTGTGAATGGCTTTCTTCTACCTTTGGACTCAAAAAGATAATGGATAAAAAAAGATGCAAGGTCACAACCTCAACTTAAGCCTACAGTACTGTTCAGTGTTTTCAGGAGAGCAGCATAAATCTTTACCCCCTGAATTACCTCACCAGAAGTAGCATATGTAAAACAGAATAAGGACCATTGGCTGAGTAAGAAATGTCTTAATTCTGTTAAGAAGGATATGGTGCAAACAAAATTTCATCCCCAGTTTTAAAAAAAAAAGGTATTAGATTTAAAGTATATTTCATAAAATCAAAAAATTCCCAGTAGTTTACATACTACAGTGATCATCACTGTTAAATGCAGTAAGTATACAAGAGTGCCTATCTATCTGTTACAAGTTTCCACATAAATCACCACACACTCTAAGAAACCAGCACGCCTATTTTTCAGATCATATTGCTGTGAGATTTTTCCCTTGTATATTGGTTACAATACTCATGTCAGATCCCAACTTTACAACTCAGAATTTGTGCCAAGGAGCTGAAACCCCCCATGATTTCTTGTTTCCTTTTTATAATGAGCTTTTTACTGTGCTTGAAGACAGAAATGATTTTTAATAAAGGCACTTCCCAAGTTAGCGCATGATAATCTATACTTACATCAATTAAAGAACGCACTAAAGAAATTTTGTGCCTCCAAGGAATGCCACAGTTACAGAACAGTTCCTCCAGAAGATAAGAGCTGTGACATTATATGCACAGACTCCTCTCAATCAGAAGATTCCCCATAAAAACAAACCTTTCGTGAATCAGTAAAGAGATGAGGGGTTGCTGGGCATCCTCTGCAGTGCTTCACTCAGGAGAAAGGATGAGTGAGAAAGGATGAGAAAATGAAGAACCTCTTTCTTACCTCCCAGTGAGCAGAAAGGGCTCTGGACAGTATTAGAGAAAGCAGCCAAACCCTCTGTCTGCAAGATGAATTTCAGTCGGTGCATGTGGGTGGGGTGGGGAGGTGTGACTGCCCTCCCGATGGGGCAGAGACTGCTCAGGGCTCACTCTGTCCCTCTCTTACAAAAACCAAACACATCCCAAGGCACAGCCCTCTGCTCCCCAGGAAAGCTCTTCCCATGCCCTGCACGCTCCCTCCCTGCCTGAAGTTTCTCAGGAGGGAAGAATAGAACATAAGGAGCAGAGTCAGCTGATGRGGGAGGAAATACACAGCAGATAAGCTAATCTGTTGCCTTAGTATTAAGTAATTAATTGTACTAGAATAAAGTTGAAAGAAGAAAGATCAGTGAGGTAAGTCCTCTGAGAAAACAAGCATTTATTTGCTTTGTTTCGTTGGTTTTCATGTCAGGCAGGCTGTTTTACTGCAACAAAAGATTTAAAAAGACGTAACACCTGTCATAGAAGTCTTTTGGGCTGAGAAAAAAAGAACAGGCATTTAAAAGAAGATATTAATACATTAATACAGAATTATTATCATCGAAATACCCGGTTCTGTACTTGCTGTTATTCATTTGATCTTACCTTACAGACCATTCTGAAGAACACACAAGCTGAATATTTAAAAATTTGACACATGTAAGAAACTCTGCATTTTTCAGCTTTAGAYGCATGGATGATAATTAATGAAGTCAATTTTAAGCTGAATCCAAAACCCAGTTGTTCTTCTCAGAACTCTTTTCAAACCAGCATCTTTCTCTGCCCCAACTTCACTGGAACTCAGCCTTGGGTTCACAGTTATCACAGCAACTTCCCCAGACTCAGGACTGTCCAGTCAAAGTGAGCACACAGTGCTTGAATAGGCACCAGCAAAGGACACACTGCTGTATTTACATCAGTGCTCACTTAAGGGTCTGATTGTGCTTCCTCCAGCATCTGCCAGCCCTCCTGGCCTGGATCCAGGAGTCTGTAAAAGCAGTGCCAGTAACACTTACGGGTGGTACACCCTTTTTTCCCAAAGAGCCATTATCATTGATATTAAATATTTACACAGTAGTGACTACAAACCCCAGGCTTGGCATTCTGCTTCACTACCYGGTAGATAAAGAGCTTCTTCATTGGGAGTTCAGCGCACTTGGGGTGAAGAAAATAAGATGAGAAAAACAAACAAAAGAAGAAAGGTCAAGTCCCAGTTAGTCATGCTAACTTGGGCTTGCATTTCATCCTGCTGGAACTTTCTGACCACCAGAGTAGAGGATCATTCTAAAGTAGCAGTGAGGTATTTCAGAARGTACTGAACAGTTGTCTTGGTTTTCAAGACTATGGCTGAGCCATGAGGAGTTTGCTGAGGAGTTTTCATCTCAGGACTAGGCAAACACTTTCAAGAAAATCAGATACCACGGACAGTGAGCCACAGAGTCTGCTGCTGAGTTTGTCTCTTGTAACCACGACACACTTACAGCTTCAGAGACTTACAGCTCCAAAACCTGCTGTGAGAACAATACAAATAGCCACTCTTTGTGGGAACAGACTAACACCCACTGCCTGTTTGTTCTTCCCCTAAAAACTTAGGGCRTTTACGTTCATAACAATGCTACTATAATCCCTTGTCACAGCACAGGAAGTGGGAATTTTTACTTCAGTCTCTTTCTCAGCATAAGGAGATTTGGTCCTATTCCTCTAYTTCCTATAAATCTGTCTTGGAGTAGTGGACACTTGGAAAGGCACTGCCACAACCTGTCCTGAAGAAATGGTACTGAGTGTGCATCAATGAAGATGAGGTTACCAGGGAAACAAGTGTATCCAAGGGAAAGCAGGAGGCTGTGCCACAAATGTGCATGGCACTCTAGTACAGAGCCCTGTTCAGAGCCTTGGAGACTCTCACAGGACAGGGTTAAAGAAAGACTGCTTCTGGTGTGGTTTTTGCAGAGTGATACAGCCYTAATCCCTTCAGCCACTAAAGAGCAGCTGACAGACAGTGTTTTGGGGTGAGCAAGGCTTTGAAAGTCAAAGAGTGAAGAGGTCACTAAAGCTGCTCCTCTAGCCCATGTCCCTGGCTGCCTCTTGCACTGAGGTGTGCAGTAAATGCATCTGCTCAGAGAGTTCCAGTGTGCTCAGAGCGGATTCCTAGCTGAGCCTGCTTCTCTCACCTCAGCCCAAACTGAGCACTGAGGCTGCTACAGAAACAGCAGATATCTACAGAGTTGTCTACTGCATTTAGAGCTATCCAGTTCATACAACTGAGTTTAGAATAAAATTTGGCTTGACTTTTGTTAAGTCAGTTTTGAATCTTCAAATTCCATCCAAGTCTTGTGTTGAATTTAACCTAATATGCCAAATAAGCTCCCATATAATCTTGTTAATCTGCAGGCACCAAGTGATCATCATTCTGCCCTGGAGCCGGATTTATGAGAGATTAGAGTGGAGAGTGTCCAAGCTGGCCCAGGGACAAAAGACAGTGTTAGAGACAGCAGCCCAGTGTCCACAGAGCTGCTGTGGGACAGGAACAGGACACAACCAGAGATCTCACATGGGGCTGAGGGTTTGTACCAGCTCCCAGTGTGGGTGCAGGGGTCTCATGACTGCTCCTACTGTCACTAATGACTGCTCCTACTGTCACTGCAGAAGTAGCTGCAGACTGGAGAAAATAGTCTGTACACAGACTGCACTGAAATAAATCTTGAGTTTTCCTATAAGCAAAACAATATGGTGAAAATGTGCTAGCAGGGCAATGAGTGCTAAACCTACATTGCTTCAATTAAACTGAGCTTAGATATATCCTGGATGGACACAATCCACAGCTGAAAAAATATCAAGTATTCAGCGCAGTGATTCCGATCTTGAGAGAGTGCTGATTCACTTGATGGCTCCTATACCAGAATGACTTCTCTGTGGAAATGCACAAGATCTTAATCCAGAGAGCAAGACCTTGACGAAAGAAAGAAATTTCATGGATTTTACACTCAAATATATTTGCAGTCCACCATGTGGTTTTTTTTCCCACYGGAATTTTTTTCTCTGTATATCTGAACCTGGTGCTGAACCAGAACAAGCCACACTTAATCCTGGACCACAAACCAAGGAGAAGAAGATAATTAGAAACCCTGGAAGATAAGCAAAAGCACAAACTTGTTTTCAGTTTATAATAYTTATGTTTTGAACAATTGAAGACCTGGCCTTTAAAATTAACTTGGATTTCATTTCAAGAACCATATTAATTGTACACAAATACTTACTTAAAAATACAAAAAGCACAAGCGACATCCATTATTTCATAATGCAATATCCATTTAGCAGATATTTCTGCTCCTRTTAGGTTTTCTTTTTTTGCATTGTTTATTATTTGCATCATTTGTCATTTRTTCTATTTCTTAGGAAGATTATCTRCCCCTAAACCAGAGTTTAGTCTTGCATGAGAAATTCCATTTTAGCAGACCTCTCTGATCCTMCTAAATACATGCTAATGTGAGAGGTAGCACTACCAGACTAGAATATGCKAATAAAAACRCTCCATTGTGCATCATGTGATGAACAAAGATTTTGTGAAATAYAAATATGCCTTTGGGATTTTATGGCAAATGTTAAGTTTTATTCAAGAATAAATTGTGGTTAATTATCTGTCTCAAAGGATGGCAGTTTTGAGGTTCTTATTGCTAATTCAAACAATCATAGTGTCAGTTATTTAGCAGTGATAGTAATTAGAAAGATATCCAAAGGAAAAGATCCTYTCTGGAAATTGTGAGAATGTTGTAGGCATGTCAAAGAGCATAAACTTTTCACAGTTTTAAGGTATGTTATAAATAAAATAATTTTTTTTTAAAAAAAAAGAAGTTGACCATCACTTAGCGATGGTTTGGAGTTTTTTGACCTAAAAGCTATATCCTGAGTTATTTGAACAGAAAAATGGATTAATGTATGTGAAGATGGACATGCAACTAGAAAAAAGACCTGCCAACATAACTGTAGTAGTTATGTTAAAAAATATTCACATTCCATAAAATTATAGTACAAGTATATAGTATATATATATATATATATATATATATATATATATATATATATATATATATATATATGGAGATATCCAAGTAATTATAAGAAGGCAGTATTAACTCATAAGGAGACTGGTCACACTAGCTTTAACAGATCACAACTTACATATATATATATATATTGTATTTATATATATCCACCCACCTCCTCCCAGCACACATACATTCTTTTCTTAACATACTTGATCAGAATGCCCCAATTCAACTTCTCAGCTTGTAAAATACATACATATATGGGTGAAAATCAAGAGGTTTTTTAGATATATTATTCTACTTACTAAGGTCTTGATTCYGGCTGAAATTTATTCTCTTGCTCATTCATTCAACAAATCTTCAGTTTTTCCTCTCTATCATTGCCAACCCTCTTTTATACTGTTTGTTCTAAGAGTGTTAGTCCATCCTTAATTCAGATAAACTGACTAATTAAGCAAAGCTGTTCAGCTGCATTCCTCTGCTCAAGTGTTCCTGGAAGGGAAGAACTCTTCACTCCACTCTGAGAGAAACATTCACACTTTTGCTGCTGTTGGGAAAAATGGAACAATTTTCTTAAGCATTTTCCTATTAACGTTGCTCTTGAAACAAACAAACAAAATCATATGAATTATATTTAATTTAAAGAAAAAAACAAGATAAGATTTTGCCTTTTATTCAGTATTTTCAAAAGTTCTCTGATTCCAAACAAAGCAAAATTAGGCAAAAAAATCCCTATAAGAAAYGGTTTGTGATTTCTTTAGAAATATGATAAGTTAATCCTGATTTCTTTCATAATACCTYTTATATTTCAATATTAGTCTAGGGTAGGGATTTAGTTACTCTGAGATATGAATACAGATCTTTAAACTCACACAACCTAGGGAAAATCCCAAATTAGATTTTCAAGGAAAAAATTATATCTTTGCAATCTTTTCAATAATTTGTTAGTTTAATTACTGGTATTCAAAGAGATTTCTGTATGAGCGAGAGTTGGTCTCAGAAAGTGATTACAGGAGAAAAACGAAAGGCAGCCTCGGCAGAAAGTCAAAGGGATGTGATAATGGATGATGATTTGGCATTTGCAGTGCTGCCTCTGCAATTTGCAAATTGGGTCTGGGTCCCCTGGGACAAGAGAGATGTGCAGATGGATGGAAGATCAGAAACTGCTCGGGGTATTGGAGCATCCAACACAGAGGCAGAGTCTGAGGGAGYTCAGTCTGGAGAAGCAGAGGCTTTGGAGTGAGTTTAATTACTGTCTTCCACTTCACCAGGTAGGGGGAGGCGAGAAAGGACATGAACAAACTCTTCTCTGAATCAGAAAGGGGAATTCTGGTTGTATCTATAAAAAGACAATGTTCCCAATKGCTGCTTTAAAGAGGTACCCAGAGAAGCTTCCGAGAAACCTGTGTTAGCACTGAAGTCAGTTCCACACTGCTGCTACAGGAATCTGGCCTAGGTGGAGCCCAGAGGACCTTCCCAACCTAAATTATTTCATGATTGTATGACAAAACAATTTTAACAGACTTAGCCTTCGACAACATAAATTATACAAATTCCCTTTTGGGAATAAATTATACTACCAAAAGTGCTCTCTAATTGGCATAATTCACATTATTTTAGGTCTTTTCCTGTATATAAAGACAACAAAACCAGTCAGAGTAATAAAATCAATGAAGATTTTGTCATACYGACAGCTGCCTCTTGTAGTTCTGGTCCAAATATCTAGTCAGTGGTCAACATGAGATAATACATATGCACATCTCAATTATTTCTGATTAAGTGTACAAATCAAATCCAGTATTGAGGAAAACACATTAATAGCCACAGAACAGTTCAGGTTTTTTGCCATTCCCCATGGAYTTTGAGCTGCTGGAATTCTGGCTAATACATATGAAAAGCTCACTCTCCTAGGAACTTCACACATTTACAAGAAGTGGTTTATTTGTTGTCTATTTCCAGATTTCATTCTTCCAAACATATTCTACCTATCRTACTTTGTTGACTTTTTTTCTGTCATACATGGTATGCCTAAAACACGTGGTGTCCCAGTGATAGTTTCTTTTAATCTTGAACTTTGCCAAGGCAAAGTGAAAATTCTRTAATTCTTTTTTTAGCCACTCCATTATCAAGTTAATAGTTTGATGAGTTAGTTCCAAGCAACTCACAAAATTATTCTAGAACTAATTGTTTCCATCATATATTTAAACTAGAAAGCTCTTTAAAATATAGRAGATGAAGGATCAGGATGAATATCCCAAGAATTACTTACTGTATAATTTAGTCATCTAAAGGAGAGAAGTATCTGTTCATCTATTCATTGGACAAACCAGAAAAATATATTCTCTGTCAACAAACTTCAGCTCAATTAGATTTGGGCAAAAGGGGACTGAAGATTAGAGTCAACAGTTCCTATAGATTTGACTGTGTTTGACATGTCTTTGATAAATTGTAAATGCAGGATGGATTCCATGACCTTAAATAATGTTTTGTTTGTGCTCCATTGTGTAGCCTGGCTGCATTGCAGATAAAGCCATTTATTGGTACAGTCTGTAAATGTAGTCTGTGGTAAAGATTTAGAAATKGTCTGAACATTGGAGTTAGATAATAATTTTTAATTAACTCTTTTCATATTAAAAGTCATTTTGACTAAACAGATGGTGAATTGGTGCAGGTCACAGAAAGAAAGTCAAGAACTCTTCCACATTCATACTAACCTACGTCTGTTTTACTCTCTTGTGATTATCTAGCTTGCACAATTGGAGAGTTATTTGTCATTATCTTTTCTTTCCTGCTATCAGTGTTTTCAGCCATCTCTCTGTCTAGTCCAGCTGTGTTTAACGCTGCTCTCATATCCTCACTCCATCCTTCCCTGGAGCTGGACACCGGCATAYCCCACATGTTCAGGAAGAGCCGTATCCACTCAAGTCCTGACCTTTCCAGCAGAGTATTACCCAGCTGTCCTTGACCCCAATGATCTTAAGGGTCTTTTCCAACCTGCCTGAATCTGTGACAAGCCATAAACTGGGATGATGGCCCTCTTGGCTTCCCAATGCCCTCTGCTCATGAGCACAGCTCTTTAATCTTTCTCAATTAATTCTTAATTACCCATCACCCCTTTCATTCCCTCTCTGCCCACAGGCAGCTTTCTTACCTTCAGAGATTCAGCCCCTTCTGTTGCCATCCCCAAGCTGCTCTGGAATTTACAAATGCTCATTTCTTCTTTGCACTGCACAGCAGCCAAGGTCCCTGGTGTCTCAGTTATCTTCCATCACTGCGCTTTTCAGCCAGCAGCTTGCCAGCAGCAATGTTTTGATTTTGTGTATAACGATGTAAAATTGAGGGGAGACTTCTCCCTCTGATAGRAAAGAACCTAGAGTGAACCTTCAAGCACCTTTTAAATTCAAGAAATCTTCAGGATGAGAGATTATACATACATTAGAWGCTTGATTTACATCTAATTTAAGTAAATGAATAATTTTACCCTTATCAACAAACATTGTTTAGAAATAAACTGAGGCATAGCAATTGTAAACTACCACAATTCTGATATTGACTATCATGCCATACTACACAAAAACTAACTGGACAGAGGTTTAAAGGCTATGAGTACTTGCAGACCTCATGTACCTTTCTAACTCGAAGTGTCTCTTTTGGACACTTAAAAAAAAAAAAAAAAGAAATTTAAATTCAAACTCAAAATCCGAGTCTCTCAAAAAAATAAATGTAAAATACAGTCTGTGGAAAAAACCCAACGTGAAAGCCAAAGGTGGAAATATGACCCTCGGATTAAGAAATAGGCTTTTGTTAAAATTTGAAGTATAAGCCAGAATAAATGCCTATTATTCATTTAAGACCACCCCAACACCTCTCTCTTGGGAGGAGTGTCAAGTGGAATTGTAACAGCACACCATGAACTCTTTAAATGTAAAAAAATAAACAACAGAGATTCTGAGTCCCCGTCTGGGCTCCTTTCAAATCCTGCTCCTCTGGGTTGTGTACATTGGATTTCTCCTGGTTTGTCAGAAAATAGCTTGGGAGGTTCACTTGAAGGCTCAGAGCATTGGTGTCTGCACAAGTCAGGACTCAAAAAAAAATCCTTAGCATCCTTCCTCAACCTCTTGTGAACACACATTAATTTTCTTTGGTAATGCCAGTGCTCATATACTATTTTGTTCCTTTGTTTCCCTCTCAGAAAGGGTGTCTCCATTTCATGAAGATCTGTTCTCTGCTCCAGGGAGAGATCTCCCAGGGTAATGTCCCTTCTCACTCAGCATGMAGAGTAACACATCTGATTTTTCCCATAAGGATGGAGACAGAGCAGGAAAACTGGAAGAATATGCCAGGAAGCATTGTCTGGACTTCACAGACCTCTGTCTTGACTTTGTGCAGGTGCTTCCATCTATGAATAAATCATGGTCATCCTTTTACTTGCTTCAGTGTCTCAATTGCTTATGGAGCTTCTTCATTCTTTAAATGCACTTCTCATCCATAAAGGCCAAGTGGCCTATTTTTTTGTGTTTAACAGCCATGATTGAGAGGTGATAATTTTCCTTGATTATCTCTAGATGTGACTCATTGGATATTAGGACACTTTGTAAGCACATCTGTCACAGTATTCATTTCCTTCTAGAACTCAGACTGCTTAGTCAGACCAAGCATTTGCAAAGACACAAGAAAATATGTTTACTGGAAATGTAACTGTTGTTAGGTTGCAGATAAGTCTTAGACATATCTAAGAAAATACAGACCCGAGTTAATGCGATCATCAGGCTGGAAATGCCCGTGGTTCCCTAAAACCCAAGTGCTGCTGCTGTGGGGTGGCTGGGCTGCCTGGTGATCTCAGAGCTGACAGGGTCAGTGGTGTTTTCACTCACTTTATTGTCCAAAATGCACAGCAGGACAGGGACCCGAGGGAACCACTCTCTCTCCTTTCCCTTCACTGGGAAATAAACCAGGATTTGGAAGAAATTGCCCATARGGAAGAGGCATTGATGTAGAAGAATAAGCGCTGTCCATGCTCTCCCTCACCTCATTTATACCTTGTGATTGCACAGTAAAATACTCAATTACTCAGACTCAGAAGTTAATGTTGAATGGACCACTGAYATTCCTGGGAGATCTTTTCATATATGTACTGTGCTTTAGCCTTCAACTGTAAAACCATATACTGCTCCAATTCTACAGTACAGAGACTCAGTCTCCCACCAGCCTTGCCCTTGTATTAAGAATGTTAATAGGTCTTTATTTATAGTGCCTTATGGTTTTACGAATCTCTGATATTTTTGTCTGTTACATTTTTGCAAATGACAATTTTGAAAATAAAAATACCTGTGGATATGTATCATTCAGTCATATTGCCCACRAACTTTCAAACATATTTCAAAATTAAATCCTTGGACACCAGGAGGGTTTTTTTTTACAAAAATATAACTTTTGAGTATCACAGAGCAGCCCAGGTTGAGAGAATCAGCAACCCAGGCTGATTCAGCCTCTCATGGGCAAGGGAGCCCAGGTGAGATTGTGTAGCATCCTCTTCTACCACATGGGGAGGTTGTTCCCATGACTGATTGTACTCACTCTAAAAGATTTCTTTCTTATATGGACACTTCCCCTGGAACAACTGGTGTCCCTTTTCTTCTTTTTGTGTCTCCTTGAGACGAGGAGCCTCTGCCCTCTTTGTAGCTATGCTTTAACAACTGAAATTCTRTGGTGAAGCCCTTCACTGGATATTTTCTTCTCCAGGGAGAAAGGACCGAGTTTCTTCAGTCTTTCCTCATAGGGYRGATTTTCCAGCCCTTTAAACATCAAATGTATCACTTCAGAATTACAGTCACCATGCAAGCAAAACAGCCCATTTTAAGTCGAGTTGAGTCTTGTTTGCTGCTGTTGCAAAACAAGAATAACACCCATCTCTTTTGTAAAAAGCTGGACTTCTACACTATCCATTGTCCTTCTGGTAACAGCTTTCCAAACACAACTATTAGTAGATGAAATATTCTAGATTACAGGTTGAGATACAAGATATATGACTAATTGTTGCTTGTTGTGGGATCTACAGATTTTGCCAGAACATAAAATATACTTAATAGCATAAATTGCCCAATAAAACATTCATGCAATAGAGCTCAATGAGAGAAAAATAGGAAATGATAATGTTTATACATTGAAACATGTATTAAAAGAGCTAGTGTTTTGTTTTTACATAAATATTTTGGCCTTATTTTATAGACAGTAAAATCTTAAACTCTGCTTACAGGGTCATGACTTTYTTTTATATGAAATTCTTCCCATTGACATCAACAACCATACACTGAAATTACACTTGAGCTTCTGCTTCACAAAAAGTGATTCCTCATTYGTACTTTTCCATGAGATAATAGATGCAGATTGCTGCTGAATTTCATCTCCTGTTCCTAGATTAAAACTGTGCACAGACCTTCAGCTTTGGTGGAAGATACCAGGACTGTGGCTGAGTGTTTTGGGACTGGAATTTCATGGAGGCCACAGTTATCATCAAGGTCATATTAAATAGCAGATATTAGACTTTCTCTCTAGATTCTCCAGATGACTGATTAATAAGCTATCTAATTCATTCTCATTGAGTTTTTATCAATTAAGTTCTGGAAAGATCCCTTGTGGARCAGTCTGCAAGTTGTGGAAGTTGGGTACAGCATTTYAGCATGTCASATTCTCCAGCCTTATAATTTTCTATGGTTTAATACATCAYCATATTTTGAMTATGACAATAAATTACATATATTATATATTTTAATATATAATTRTAATCATGTGTTGCAAATCCAATATCATTCATTTATATATTGCATTATATAATGCATTTATATATATAGCATTTTGTAAATGTTACAATTTGTTCTGGGAAATATAACTTCCCTTTTCATCTTTGGAATTCAAATYGTTTGTTCAATCTCCTGCCTGTTACTTTTACTTCATTTGACTCTAAAAATATCAAGACAGCAACGAAAAGGGTTTAGGAACAAAGTTAACTATACTTTTCAGCCATATGGAACAGTGAAACATATCTCCAAGTTATTGAAAATAATACAAGGAGATTACTGTTATGTCAGCTCTCCAGGTAACCGTGTCAATATTCTGGATGAGTTCCCCTGCTGAATATTCCTTAAGAAGATCCTACCACCAACTTCTTTGAAAGTTTCAGGCCTCCAGGCTGAGAGTATTTGTTTTACCAAGTAACAATCCTGCCTCCAGCTGTCACAAGAGTCCTTGAGCCAATTACCCATCCCCAGGTCTAGTAGAACCCCTCAGACTGACAAAGCCCCCTTAAAATTTTGACTCTTCTCATTTTCTGCTGATCTTGGATCTATRGATGACTGATGTAAACAAGCAAATTAACACAGAGTCTTTGGATGGAGCTTTTCATGTTCTATTTTTTTTTTTCTCTTCTCAGGATAGGAACAAGAAAGTAAAGATCATTTAGAAATTATCCACTTTCCAAAATGCAATGATCTTTCTGTTCAGCCTTCATATCTGATTTCTTTTTAGAAACCCAGAAAAGCCAGGCTCCACTCCTTTATAGGCTGCTGTAAGCATAGCTTAATTCCTCCACTGAACTTTTGTCTGGCTGAAAACCAAACTTTCTTTTTTATTTTTATTCTCTCTCATGAAATTCTTCCTCTGCAAGTCTTTTTTTTTTGCTGACATCTACTTTTTTTGTTCATATCTTGATAATATACTATTGCTCTAAGGSCTTTTCTGAGGGGAAAAATAATTTTTTTTTCTTATTTATGCCAACTCCTGACAATTCAGGTACTTTGTTTGTCACAATGCAATTGCTAATAGTTTCTTTTTCCTGCAGTAGGAGTATTGTTTTACTGTGACTGAGACAGCATCCCTGACCATGGCTGTTATGGTGCTTGGAACTGAAGGAGAATTCGGGGAGCAGGGGAAAGACTGGCGTAGACACTTCTATCACTTTTTACTGCATTCAGACCCATGGATTCTTGGTTAAGAGCTGCCTTCAACTGAGATCACAGTCTTTTAAAAGCAGGTTCAGAAATGTGATAATGTAACACTGCGAAGAAAATAATCTGGTGTAAATTCTCACAGCCCATCTTAAAAGAATATATGCAGAATTAGCTGCTTCTTGGTTGAAGAGTAACTTCTTATAGATGGGAGGATTTGACCACAGTTTCTAGGGCAGAAGCCGCACTGTAAAGAGGTGGGGAAACCACCCACATTGTAACTTGTTCAGCTTTTAATAGGTTTCAATGTTCAGGTGTACTCTGGGAGGTTTGTAGCAATAAACTATCAAATAAATTATTTAGGGGTAAAAAACCCGACCCACTGCCTTTTACTCTCTCTACCTGCATTGAAAATGCACTTCCAAACATGCTGTAGTCAGCAAAGAACTCATAGGTGTACTCCTGACACCGAACAAATATGATCAAGGTGTAAAAGTTTGCCTGCATAAATAACAAAATTCCTCATCYTGTTTCAGCTGCTGAGTCTATTAGTCAGAATGATAATGTCAAGAATGCTCTACTGCAATGCTGTTGGAAGAGASCCCAGGTTGAGAGATTAGAGCTTTGTACAAGCCTTAGCCACACGATTTCTCCCTGAAATAAAATTCTCTCCATTTATGTACCTTCTTATCTCCTGCCCTTCTTACACCAACAAGAAACCACTTCAGTGGTTTCTGATATCCTAAAGAGCACTCCAGTGGCTGTGCCGTGGTCTGTCCTCTGCAGGCAAGGCAGGGAAAGTTACCTTCCTAATTTCCTCCTGGTTCTCAATTGAAGTTTAGTCCAAACATATTTTCAGAAATTTTCAATATAAAGACAACTACCAGAATGTTCCTGCCAAATACTACTAAGGAAATGAAAGAATCCAGAAGATTAAAATAAGCAATATTTTAAGAGAAGTATGAYAGGTGTTTTTAGTTAATAGATAGAGGAATAAGAGAATTGAAAACAGGTAGAATGTGTCTCTGAACATGTGAAAATGAGGAATGACATAATTGTGAGGGCAGCTGAGCACTGGAAGAGGCTGCCCAGAGTGATTGTGGAGTCTCCTTCCCTGGAKATGTTAAAAAGCYGTCTGGACMCAATCCWCAGTAAYGTGCCCCCTTCTTGAGCAGGGAGGTTGGATCAGGGGTCCCTTCCCACCTTACCCATTCTGTGATTCTGTGACTCAGGTCTACATCCATYCCTGCTCCTTTCCTTGGGACATTTCCCCATATCAATTTTCTCAAATTTCCTTCCTGTTGCACAGAGTAAATGACACAAATAGCAAATACAAGCATCAAGGAAACAAAAAGTACCCACTCCTTTTCCCAAGGATTAATACAAAGACCACATATTAGCTTCAGGGAACAACTGCCTGGGGAAGACCTTTTTTTTTGCCTTACACAACTCTGAACCTCTTGTGCTGTATATCATGATGTCAAGATCYCCTGAGTGGCTTTGATCTATGAATTCTAATCTCCCAGCAAACAGATCTCATTTCATTCTCTTCTCTTGTTAAAGAGAAATATGCTGATGCCAAAATGGCTGTGACAGCCAAGGGGCAGAGGCGGCAAGTGAGTTCCTGTCTAAATTATTACCCTCTTTCTTTTAATATTAGAATATTTCAAAAATGCCAGAAAACACCRGAAGCAAATGAAATTAGTGACATTTTCCTAATCTGCTCTTAGTCTTTTGTTATTGGATATTTGGTATATATTATAGTTAATGTCTACTTCAGGCTATTTTATAAGAATAAACAATTTGAATGAAAGTGAAGAATACAGAATGAAAATAAAGAGACTAGGCAAAAATACAAAATTAGATATTTTTTATTTGTGAACAGGAAATAYAAATCTTCTGCATTGCTCAAATGCTGCTGCTAGCAAGGAAAAATTTCCCTAAGTTCAGGTTTAGTTTGCATGCTTCAGTAGATTCTAATTTGCATAAATGAAAATTGCACTTTAAGTAGCAAAAGTAAGGTTAAAAGAGGRCAAATTTCAACATAAAAGCATGTTGGTGTAGGGCTGTCCATGTACTCTGTCAGGACAAGGAATATTCTCTCTSTACCTGCACCAAGTGGCTGTTGTGACAGACACAGCATCAAAGAGGCTGACCAGCTACAGGAGTAGGAAATTTCCACAGAGTTGGCAGGTCAGATTTAATCACAAGACCTCAAAAGTGAGTGTTGCTGGACAGAAGGCATGGATAGTGGGGCTGGGAATTAAATAATTCCACATACACTCTTCTGGTGAAACCCCTGGTGATTCATTAGTAAGGATTAAATCAAATACTCTCTGATGGGRTTTTCTGACTCTTTTCCAAGTGAAGTGCCCTAAGACTCAGCTCTGCAATGCTCCTGTCAGAGCATTCAGTAGCTCAAAGGCTGAGCTTGGTTTTATGTCTTGTTAACTAATTTGAACAATTTTCTAGAAAATGATAGCTTTTGACCTGTTTTAAGTTTCATATTTTCCCTTTAGACCAGGCTTTCTGTGGAGTATCACAGAACCATAGAATGTCCTGAGTTGTAGGCTACCCACAAAAAACATCAAGTCCAGCTCCTGGCCCTGCACAGGACAACCCTGAAACCTGATGCAACTTCCTTTTTGACAAAAGAGAATATGGATAAAATGATTGCACACGCTGTGTGTCACTGATGTCCCCCTGGGTACTGCTGTCACACAAAGCACACAGGTGACTAACTCTCAGCCTGCTTCCCCACCTTAGGGCAGCACTGAGCCATCGTAGCCTTTCTCTTTTTGGCCCCTGGGGCAGATCAGCTGCCCGTGTTTGGCGCTGCAGCACAGAGGCACAACAAGTACAGCATTTTACTTGTTACACACGGGCTCCAAAACAACTGGAGGTGGACTCCTTTTTTTACCTTGAATGCATTTGTTAAAATGTTAAACATACTGCAAATTTCCTAACAACAAAGAATTTACCAGCTGTAAACATGGCCCCGGCTGTCTCTCACAGCTCTGAGTCACACAATATCGAGTGCTGTTTTAAGTAGATTTGTATCTTTSGTATAATTATGAATTGTAGCTCTGGAGAGAGACAGAAAGCAAAGAGATATTTTGCATTTGTACAACATCAAAGCCAGCAGGGCCTTGGGTTTGTGAGCCCATGATTAGTGATGAATAATGAAATACCAATGAATGAAACTCAGTSTGCATATGAATCCTGRGMCTATTGAAACCRATGGATATTTTGGTACTGGTATCARTTRCATAATGACTTCTGCATCTTTTCTTATATTTCAAACAAAATGCARTCTTTCAGGTCCATTTAAGAAGTGGTGGGTAAAGAACTCCATAAATTGCAAATATGGAGCTTTCTTTATTTGCTTCTTTGCTAAGGCCAGTTAAGTGGAACTTATAAAATTCAGGGTGGTRTAAACAAGGATTTAAATATTGCCAGGGAGGTTTCCTGTTTAGGATTAGGAAAAAACTTCAGAACACTCCTTTGTGTTCGCCCTCCTGTCTCAAAAGGCTTAACATTGATGATGATTTGTGATGATTTTTGTTTMAAAAGGAAAACAGAAAATGGAGTARGTRTYCTTTAGTCRTATTGGACATGGCCTCAGCAGTGTCTAGCAACAGCTAAATTGCTGAAAAAACACTCAGTAGTGGGTGTTATTCATTTGCACAGTGAAGTGGCCAAAYCTTTGTATCTCGTCATGTAACTTACTAGGGACAGTCTTGGGTGGAACACGGCAATAAGGAAAAATGTTATAACAYATTAATTTACTAAAGAAGTACAAGGGTCCTACTTCTTGCTTACTGCAAAGTAGTCCAGGTTTTTATAACCGTACCTCTTACTCTCACATTTTCAGTTTAAGAGCTCATTACTGTGATGAGGAAAGTCACAATACTGAATCGGGATGGGTTAAGACAAGTACGTGACCTGCACGCAAAGTGTACCTCTGTTGCAAAATCAATGACCCTCTTTAACCTAWAACCTGGCTTGGCACTGCCAACACWTATTTCACCTCAATACTTGTCTTTAACTTGCTGTGCCATGGTTGCACAAACTGCCATAGCTTYCCCTCACGTCAGATTTGTGCTGCTGCTTGTTCACAGGTAAGGTCTCAAAGTTGTGCTCTGCTGTTCTGTTTTCGAAGCAGCTGAAAAATGAAGAGCTCTCTTGGACAAGAAACTCAGTCTGCTTCAGAGAAACATTTTTTGGTGTTTTTTTCTTGTTATATCTAGAAAATTGTTTTTATTAATGGCTGAAGGAACTGTGCTCACAGCAGTGACAGCAGGGCTCGGAACAGCTATTTACAGCTGTGTTAAACTACCAGGTCCCCGGATTTGTAAATAAGACATGGCACATGACTTGTGCCATGAATGGGGCCCTGGGGACCAGTGAGCTGCCCTGTCCTGCTGGAACTGGACTGCAGAGAGGAGATCATGCTCTGATYCTGTTGGGAAAGAATTCTTATATTTAAGTCCTTTCTCATGTTCATATTCARTGTGCATTGTGAGAAACATTTGAGCATCTAAGACATGGCAAACTGGATAGAAATGTGCAGCAGAGCCCTGAAGCTGTTGCATGCAGCAGCAAGGCTTTTAGATGGAAGAATCGCTCCCTTTTTAATGAATAACATGCTCTCAGGCAGTGCCGCAGTTACTTACTTAAAGATTAAATTCTATTGTCTTGCTGCTTSTTCACGGTTTTGATTTGGTCACAGATGTTTYTGTGAGTGCTGTCATGAATCAAGCYGGAAATGAGTAAGAATTTGGGAATTTTGGACTCATTGGCAAAGTAGTARTCTTTAAAAATTATCAGAAAAGAAAGACTAAACTGTATGGTAGGCTGTACTGCTAGAATTCCCAAAGGGCAACTCACAGTCTGGGAATAAATTTTTCAAGAAAYTGGCAGATTCAGGAAGACCAATCTAGACCATGATGGTCTTAGTCCATATTTYGAAAATTGTTTTCCCAGACAAAGGAACTGAAAATCTTATAATGAACATAACTCTAAAAAGCGAGCAAAACTCCACAAATGGGTAAATAATCTCTTTGGGGTCTCTTGGAATACAGAGACTCCCAAGATAAGTGCTGCTGAAGTTATTAGTCTTCCTCATAGACACTCAGAGAGTTTGTGTGGGGATGATGAAAAGCGCAAGTTTGCTTTTCAAACAGCAAATGATGAAATTATAATAAAAAGTCATGCATAAGCATCAGAAGGAAAYATCTGCATTACTGTTACGATGTCTAGACATGATTTAGACAGAATCCTGGGCAATTGTCTGTAGGTGGTCATGCTTGAGTCTGAGGTTTAGACAAGATGGTCTCCAGAGGTCCCTTCCAACATCAACCACTCTATGATTCTCTRAAAATACCATATATATTAAAAGGGAATTATACATTTTAGAAGTCAAGTAGTTTCGATGGTTGTGGTGAAGTCACAGTGAAAAGAGCAGGAGGAAATCAAAACAAGTGAGTTATTGCCTCTAGGTTTTTGCTTGATCAATGACYGTGTTGCTTCAGTATTTGTGTCAGYATAACYCTACTGAAATCAGCTATTTCTGACACCCTGGGGGATTCTACATCCAGCTACTTCCTTGTCTAGCAGTTTGTTACAGATTCAAAGAATCGCCTGCGATGTAAAAGTAGGTTAGTCCTTCATTGAGTGTTGATTCTTTCAAGAGGAAAAAAAAGGAATTATTCCACCACCATCCACTTTTCATTATTCAAAAAAGTTACTGTTCGAAGAAAATCCATCTTTTTTTTGGTCAGCAAAAAACTTGCATATATGTTTGCCAAGAAGGCATGTGATTCCTTCATGGGTTTGTGAATTCTGGGTGAAAAAACATGCCAGATCTTCTGACTGTCTGGGACTCTAGGTCCCATTTCTGTACCAGTGTGTAGTCTGAGCTGGAATCACATTTGCAGTGTATCAGTCAGGAGAGCTGCTTAAAACAGTTACCAGATATGGGATTTCTGCTAAATAATAGGGAGACACAGTAGACTTTATGTCTGATGTCAAACCCATAGGTGGAACAGCACTGCAGGGATGTCAGACTGTGGCATGTCATTGACCTGTCCCAGTTAGCCYGCTGCGAGGTGATCATGGCCAGTCTGGAGGACAGCAGACTACGAGGAACATTCACAACAGGCATTATGGACAAAACTGTGTCAGGTTTGGCTCCTCCACCCAACACAATCCTCCAATGTTATCCCAGCAGACTTTGTACCCTCTGGCAATTTCTCAAGGCATGCAACACACCCAGGTCATGTCGTGTTATCAAACTATGCCCCTGATGGRTTGCAACACAGCATTTGTATTATTTCAAACTTGTTGAACTCATCAGAAAGTGTAATGGTCAGGAGAGGTACAAAACCAGGCACKGTGTGGTGTGGACATGACGAAATGGTTCTGCTTTATCTTGCAGTGTGTAGGTGGCCCTGCTTGATTTTGCAGTCTGTATGCAGCCATAGGGTCTTTGACCTCCCGGCTTCYTGGTCCTGATGAGAACAAGAAATGTTTCTGCTGGGGTAGAGGGAGGGATCAATCTTGTTAAACTACAGAATCACAGAATATGCCGAATTGGAAGGGACCCAAAAGGATCGTCAAGTTCAGCTCCTGGCCCTGTGCAGAGCCACCYAAAAGTCAGACCATCTGTCCAAGAGAGTTGTTTAAATGCTTCTTGAACTCTGTCAGGTTTGGTGCTGTGACTGTTTCCCTGRGGAGCTGTTCCAGTGCTCAACCATCCTCTGGCTGAAGAACATTTTTCTAATTTCCAACCTTAACCTCCCTGACACAACCTCAGGCCATTCCCTTGGGTCCCATCAGTGTCACCACAGAGGAGAGATCGGTGTCTGTCCCTCYTCTTCCCCTCACAAGGAAGCTGTAACAGCTTTGAGGTGTCCCCTCAGTCTCCTCCAGGCTGAACAAACTACGTGACCTCAGCTGCTYCTAAGCACCAGACAATGGTGTAATTTTAGCATCTGAAAACTTAATATGTAACAAGCAGGACATTCCTGGGYGAAACTTAAATGCCTTTGATACATATCAGGCCAAATCTGATGATCTAATAGTTCCTTCTGACCTTAATTTGGGTGAGATATGCTGCGTAGGGAGGCGTCTCACCAGGGGGCACTGGGTGACCAATTACAGCCCACAGAAGAGTGGCCTGAATTGTTTCCTTTAGAAATTTTTTTKGCATGACACATTACCATCTTCTCAGGTAATAAATGACAGGGAAAGCCTTTTTTTGCCTAAGAAAAGAGATGACACAATTTACGAGAAAAAAAAAAAAATACTAAGCGCTGTGTTAAATAAGGTAACACAACATCAAGTAAAATATTCCCGTAAAATCTGCTGGCATGCAGAAATGATTGTCATGTAGGTGTTAGCTTAGGTGTACCATATTGGTATGTGTTGCAAAAGAAATACGGAAACTGCGATCATAGCAAACAGGAGGTTGTTCCTCTTAAGCATGCAAAGGGAAAAGTCTCTTCTGTAATCAAATAAACCCGACTTAATCATCAGGATGTCATCAGCTGCGCTTGATGAATGGCCACTTACACCACACGGGACACAATTTTGGCACAGCATCGTGCTGGCAGAGCACCAATCGTGCTGTGCTGGTGAGGCAGGCGTGTGTGACTCAACTGAGACATCCATCCATCCCTGTTCAGCGACTGTGGGCTCCTCTTCCACCAAAACCTTTTGAAGAGAGACCTTTTGTGCTGTGAATGGGCGGTGGGCACACTGTCTGCACAACTCTAAAGGGCAATCTTCCCAAAATACTCGTGATGTGGTTGCTGGTGGTCATTTGAGCTCCCTTTCTCCTTTGAAAGGGCAAGTACTAATAATAAACAAGACAAATAATTAAGCAAAACCAGGAGTTCAATGGACAAATAAATCAGTTTCACATACCTTCAACAACACATACTGCACTGTGCTAGCATACTGCTGGTCATGAAAACACACCATGTAAGTATTTGATATGTCATGCATTAGCCAATAATGGACTAACTCATCTAAAAATACAGGRGGAAGATTTTAAATATAGAATTCCAGTTTTAAAATAATTCTGTTCCAATCTACATACGTAAATGCAGTGTTGTTATTACAGGTCTTGCCTAGAACATAATAGAAGGATTTGACTGTTGAAGAATTTTAAGCTATTGACTTAAAACTAAAAGAGTAGCCAAGGTATAACTTCGTTGATCTCTTTAACAGCCTAACTCTTTAAGATTGTAGGTTCTATGGAGAAATCAAACCACTGTGAGTTGAATCAGGACAATTATGATTTATGTATCAATCACTCTTCAAAGTATAGCATTTTTAATGCTGCCACCGTAATCTAATAATGCAAAGTTTAATGATTTAAAGTGAACTTCACAATACAATGCCAAAACAGACAGACATATTAATATTAAAAAATAGTATCTATTACATTTGTCAGAATCTGGCACCATTTAAAAAGCCCCTYCTAGAAGATGTTATCTTTGACACTCAGGTTTCCATTATCTGAACTTGCTTTCCTCTTCCTTGAAAATATCCAGAAAGTTAAAAATACTTGGCAGAACTTGAATCCATTTCAGTAAGTGMTTGGCACACTTCATTCCTAAAACCCAGTATTGCACCATTGCTATTTAAAATATAATGAAGGTGTCCCAGAGGTTACAAGGCGATAGAGAGGCCTGAAAACAATACCTGGGAAAGCAACTCACCTTTCTGTAAATAATCACTCAAAGCCAGTCTTTCATTTCTGTCTATCACCAAGAACAAGGAAGAGACATCAAAAAAAAAAAAAAGGATTAGCACATAAATGGGATCTCTGGCTCACAGTTCTGGGTGGGTGCTTCATTCCACTAAACTCTCCATGAATCTGGGAAAAACCAGCAGCAAGAGCACATTATGTACTTTATCTCAAGCTTTCCTTTCATAGGCCTGGCAACTTCAGAGCAGAAATGAGGTGGTGTCTGCTGACCATCTGTTACCTTATGGAGGAGATTGCATTGGTCAGGTCATTCAGAACCTACTCCAAGTGAGCAGGAAGAGATGCAATGACCTAAGGCATTTAAATCAGGTAGCTTCTCTCTCAGAACAGCATTACCAAAGTCTAGCAGGACTTTGTGATGACTGYCTAAGACCCTCTGGGAACTGGCACTCTCACGTTGGAGCTAGTGAGTGAGTGGTGAGTGCTGAGTGGTGATCTTCTCTGTGGAGCACACAGGATGGGACACCCAGCCATGCACCTGACCCCAAAAAGGGATAAAACAGGGGTCTAGCAGAAATRTTTTAGAAACAGAGGCTTGATTTTCTTTTCCTCTCAAAGGCTGCTTTTAGGGAACTCTTCAAATGTACACTAGTCAAAAACCATGATGGGGCTAGAAYCTGGCAAAAAAGTAGCATATTTTTATACTTGTAAGTACTTATCAAACAAAATCCAAYATGGGTGTGCCACAACGTCTGTTCTCTGCAGGTTGGTCACTGTTGAGATGAAGTGGTAAAAAGCCCTTGAACTTCTTAACAGCTGAAATGGTCGGAGCTGGTAGCAGTTGATGATATAGGTGATCCCCAAGCTCCCAATGATTTTTCCTGGAAACACAGAAGTCCAGGTAAGATACACAAAACAGGTCATACAAAACCCATACCCAATGCCAGTTACTGTGACAGGAACCTAACTAAAAAATGCAACTGCCTGTGCTTCTTCCTTAAAATGCACATTCCTGAATCATGGAAAGACCTTTGATTCTTGCTATAGCTACAACACAAATTTGAACTATGAACTTTCAAATAAAGAAACTTTCATCTTCTGGAAAAGGTGGAATGAAAGATATTTGTGAACAAATCCAGCCATCTCCACACAGTCTCCTCTGTATGCATGGGAAAACTATTTGCCTCTGACCCCAGGCAAGCTCCCTGCTGACTGTCACMATCCGCTTAACCCAAGAGGGAGTCGTGATGGTTCGTTATCAGAATCTCAGAGTGCAAAAGAAAATGAGGGGGCAAGKATATATATTTTAAATAATCAGGAACAATTTTATTGGATATTTTGCGATAGAAGAGGGTGAGAGAGAGAGAAAGAGAGAGGGAGAGGGTGGGGTTATAGCTACCAACGGCTCCAACGAATCCTCTGAGGTTCCATGGGTTCGCCAGCATCCGTCAGATCTCCATCGAGGTCTTCTCGGAGAGACTTTTTATAGTCCTTTTGAAAGCGGGTGGCAGCAAGCCAGGGGGTTGCGAAGCATGGAAACCTGATGGAAACTTGTGAAGCATGGAAACCTGCAAAGCATGGAGAAGTCGGCCGAGCGGTGGGGAAAGAATGTCCATTGTTCCATGAGGTGTGCAGTATGGGGTCGCACCGCTCTCTTTCCGTCAGAAGCAGCGCAGCCATCCATGGTTGACACGCTGTACCTTCCAGCCGAGGAGCTGGAAATCTGGCAGTCATCCCACCTTGATCAGGCTCGGACTCCTTTAAGCAAAAAGCCCCCCTTTCCCCTCRGGGTTCTCCTTTYTGRGTTGTTCAGTCTCGATGATCATGAGACAATCAAGGATCTTTAGTACGGTCTCTTACACTGACCCTGCTGCTCTCCCTGTGGGGGTCCCAGTCCACATGGTCACCTCCAGCTCTCCCAGTGCCTCCACTGGGTCTGCCCAGATCAGCTGAGGGCAGGCACCATCCTCCATCCCACCAGAGTGTTCTCCAGGGAGCCAGGAATTGGCAGTTGGCAGCCTTTGTCCTTGTCTATCCAGCTGCTGTGGCACCAAGCCAGACACTCAACACAAGCAACCACATCACCCAGCACAGTGCTATGTCCAGTTGTGCTCTCTTGGGCCAACAACYACCCAACTCAGCTGAATTTCTTTGTACCAAATGTGGACCTTGGCCTCATTTTCTTTGTGGTATTCCACAGGTATATATTCCACATTCCAGGCACAGAGTGATAAGGTYACCCCTGAGTCTAAACACCCCCAGCTCCCCCAGCTGTTCCTCATCAGAATGGTGCTCCAGACCCTTTCCCAACTATGTTGCCCTTCTCTGTACTTGATTCAGCCCCTCAGTGTCCTTCCTGAACTGAGGGAACCTGAACTGGATGCAGAACTTGAGGCTTCACCAGTGCCCAATACAGGGGGACAGCCCCTGTCCTGGTCCTGCTGACCACACTATTCCTGATCCAAGCCAGGTGCCATTGGCCTTCTTGGCCACCAGAGCTCATGCTGGCTCCTGTTCAGCCCCTGTCATCAGCACTGTCAAATCCTTTTCCCCTGGGCAGCTTTCCAGCTACTCTGCCCCCAGCCTGTAGCACTGCAGGGCGTGCTGTGACCCAAGGGCAGGACCTGGCACTTGGTCTTGGTGAATTTCTTACCATTCACCCTGGCCCATTGATCCAACCTATCCAGATCCCTCTGCAGATGGAGAGATGGTGGCTGGAAATCATTGATGGTGTCAGCCGCTCTCCACTGCCCTGTCAGAAATGCTGGTGTGAGGGGATGAAAGGACAGCATTATTAAGGAAGGCTGCTGTGTGTGTATCCTCAGGCACAGCAGCATCACCAAGCAGCCCAGAGGCAGCTATGCTGCTGGGAGACCTGAGCCATGTCAGGCATTGTCTTTTGGGTAATTCCTGTGCCCCTTCCAGCACTCTGCTGATGGCACATCCCCCGTAACYTGTGACACCCTGCCCACATCTCCAGTGCAGGGCTGGCTCTGCAGCATGACCAGACCCGTCAGCTACACTGGGCTGCTGCAAACCCCAGCAGYGCTCCCCTGCCAAGGCATGTAATCTGACCACCTTGAAAGACCTTCTCTTCATATCAGTCCTTTGTTGGCTCAGCTGGTCACTGACTCCTGCAGAGTCCCGCTGTGACGTTTTCTGTGCGTTCGTGGTTATCAGGATAGGGTCAGCAAAGCTCCAGTTCCAGCTCTACGTACAATTGATTTTGCAGCCCTGTTATAAACTGCTGTCACTGACTTGGTTAACCTAGACATTAATAAATCAARTTGTGCTCACCACAATAAAGAGGAAACTTGATTTAACTTTTGTTGGTAAGTCATAGATGATCTGGTCACCTGATAAAGACTCATTTGTTCATATTTTGTTACAGTATCAAAACCATTATACAAACCYGCACTGTTTTCCTCTGTGGGTTTTTCTTAACTGATCAAATGCCAAATTGATTCTCTTAGCACTGTTCAATTCTTACAGTGACCATTTTGACAAGAGACCAACTTTGAGTACAATCACATTTTTTGCATCAGATCCTCTGTCCTGCTTGCAGATTGAGGACTCATCACCTTGCCTTTAGTTCAAGTTAGACCAGGCATCATTTTCTCTCCTCTTGTAAGGAAATACTGTTACAAAATTGCCCTTGAACATAGGTATAGAAATACAATAAAAAGCTGTGAATGCRTATTTCTGACACTGCCTACCTTTTCATCTCCTTATTTCAATGTGGTCCAGCAGAAGCTGTCCCCGTCCATAGCAAGGGAGGGTTGGCATTAGGTGATCTTTAAGGTTCCTTTCAACCCAAATCGTTGTATGATGCTATGATTCTTTTTGCCTGCTCAAGTTCCAGACCTCTCAGTGGCCCTTTTCAATACAGTAAGTAATAAAGAATAGTCTTCGTTAAGGTGCTAAACGGATCTGAGACCATGCAGCGGCTGTAAAGCCTAGCCGGCCTTGCTGCCCGTGAGCCACACCGCCCTGAGCTGCGGGACATCCCTCGGGTCGGGGGACAGCAGCAGGACAGCAGAGCTGGGTGACAGTGGGAACCACACCGACACAGGRGCAGGGGCTGGCCGGGCTCTGGGCTGCCCTTCGTCCTGGGTGAGCTGCTGCCATCCTACACAGGAACAGGTAAATCAATCCCGAAATAGGAATATCTTGGAAGYGTCGCTCTGGACGGGACAATAGCTGGAAACGCAGCGGGAGATGCTGTCAGCAGTGCTRTTCTGCCACCTGGTGCTGGAGCACCGTCCTGGCCGATCCCTTCCCTCCGTCCCTCTCTCCCGTGTGTCGCCCAGTCCTGGGGAGGAGCYGCCCGAGCTCCTGTCCCGCCGGCAGCACAGCCAGCGATCCGGGACATGCATTCACCACAGAGCTGGAACACCGCTCTTTAACCCGCGATGAGTTTCAGTACCAATAAATATCATTGCTCTTTGCACAGGGCAGTCCTGGTGACTAAACCGTGTCCTAGAATGTGATAACGAGTGGTTGCAAAGATGTGACTGCTACTTACCCATTATTTAAGAGGCACGTGGTGTGATACTTGGGGCTGTCCTGTGCAGGGCCAGGAGCTGGACTTCCATGATCCTTGTGGGTCCCTTCCAATTCAGGAATTCCAACTCTATTCCATGATTYTATTTTCATTTTTAATGTCTAACACTAAAAGGTACCAAATATGTACATTTWCCATCTGATTAGGTGTGCTCTTAACCCCTTCCTTACCTTGATGTTTCTAATTTACCTTTCAATATGACACAGGTGTTTTTTTTAGTTGTGAATTGAGGCACAGATTAGTCAACTGCATGCATTAAAGATTTGTTTTTTAACTGCTTAGAAGCAGATTGTCCATGAAAAATTATCAAAAATACTCAGCAGAAGGGACTGTTTTCCACCTCCGAATAGATGCTGTTGAGAAATCTGCAGAAAGACTGTGTCTAAATACCTTATGCTTTTAGCTTACTTGCCTGCAGCTTCTTCCCCACAGAGTTTCCCCATATCGGAGCCACCACCCCTGCACTGTGGGGTTTACCTGGATGCGGTGGGCACTTTTAATGACTCTGTGCTGAAAATGATACTGAGAACAGAGCAGAGCAGCAGCAAGCCAGTGCTGCCTCCCTGCAGGTCAGGGGGCATGGGAAGGGCCTTCAAAGGCAGCACATGGAGCAAACCCCAGTGCTCTCAGTAACTCATGCACACGAGGCAAGCTGTGTGTAGGCAAGAGGGGCCAGGAAACAAGGGTTAGATATGGCTACCCAGAAATCGGGTCTACAAGTAGAACATGAGAATCACGGTATAGACATCTGCCAATATTGATTTGGCCTTAATATCCACACCTGGCTACCCTGAGGAGATTCCCTCTTCCCATTTTAATGCCTGCAAGCTTTAGAGAGTAAAGCAYATCAACAGGCAAACACTGAGGCCTGACTGGCAGGTTAAGTAACTCTCAGGGAGTCAGATCCTCTGACAACCCAGCCTGAATGATGCTGATAAGCCACATTTCAAGGGTTGATACATAAGGTGACTCCCTTGTTCATGTGGGACAGACTTGCTGGACATCACACAGACCAGGAAAGTAGAAATGACAAACAATTTTGGGTATCATAGAAGCTCCTTTTGGTGTCAGGATGAATTTCACCTCTTCTTTTATCTTTCTCAACAGGAAATTAGAACTGACCAATTTAACTCAGGGATGGGCACAGGCTGACTGCTGACAGCACAGGCTGTCTGGTCTGGGCCAACAGCCCCAGTGCTGCCAGTTCCATAGGCAATTTACTCAGCTGCCAGCTCACCCAGAGTGGGACACAGGAACAGCTAAGCCTGCCTCGTATATTGAGTTTCTCTAAGGTTGGCTCATAGAAAGCTCATCAACCATGATCTGTAGGACTTCATAAAGCTACAGCCATCTGTGAAGCTCCTCTCATCACRATGTAATGGTTATTACAACTCCAGGGTTGAATATTTCAGAAATAAAGATGTAAAGTTCAGAATGATTTTGAAGTGAGGCTTATTCCTCAGACCTGATGTGCTTCCTGCAAGTCCCAAGCAACAAGGCAACAAAACATAGTTTCTTYGACTGCCTCTGTTATAACAGAGAAACACAGCAGTGCTGCAGATATTTATAATATATACAATRCAGCTTTTTTGCTTGAATTTTTCAAGAAAAAATGGAGACCTGTTTTTAATGAGGGAAATAAACTGGCACGAGATGACAGAAAAAGCTTAAGTACTCAATACTTTCTGGCTTTTGTTTTCACAGACAGGCCTGCTCCCATACCTCTGCATGTGCCAGTATGCTCTGGAGAGGGACAACCATCAGGAGGAAGTCAACAACTTAACATCTAACTGGGGGTCAGCAGGTAACAGAGAAAATATTCCACGGGGACAATATCAAGGGCAGAGCGCTCAACCATCTCCTGCTAGTAACAGATAATGTAAAGGAGTGGTCAMATAATACAGCTTGGATCATACAATCAGGTAGGATATTAGAAAAAGCTTAAGTGGAACAGATTACTCAAAGAGGCTGCATGATCTCCAGCCTTTAAAGTTTAAGACTTGATTAGAAAACAGAATATAGCTGGCCTGGTCTAGYATTGCTCATAGCCCTACTTCATAGTTGAGATGAGATCTTCAGGGTCCTTCCACCAACACATCTATGAATTGGTCTAACTGATTTCATTCCTGTCAGTAAAAATATTAGTATTGAAAACAAACTGCCTTTAGTATGCAAAACACTCATTTATTCATTAGTCWGATATTTGTCATGGATCCCTTCCAACTTGAGATATTCTGTGATTCTTTCACTGCTTAGTTTCACTTCCAAGCCTCTCTGGGGGGTTTTGCACTCCTAGAACAAGCATCTGCTATATATATGCAAACTTGTGATTTGTTCTCAGCCCAGCCAGTTAACTGCATAATTCTGCTCCCAGGCATACTGAAGGCAATTTTCTCCTCTGTATTCTTTCATCAGAGATAAACACGACTAAATTATCTGTAGGGAACAGTTTTTATCAGCAAATCCTTCCTTGTGCCACAAGCATGAAACAGGATCTGCAGTGACATACTAACRTGCAGTAGGTGAAATTCTTGGGTTCTCTGCTTACAAATGTACCTTCCAAAAAAAAAAAAATCTCTTCCAGGTTGAAAGAGTCTACATCTTTGGTATTTTGTTTCAGAAAATGTTCATGTAATTAAGATTTTAAGTCTGTTACCCTCACTCTGAGAAACTCCAGCTGGTAAGAGCAAAAGCATTTGGCAGAGGAACAGRGGTGCCAGAACATCTATTCATAATTCTATTGTGTCCAACAAAACAAACAACTTCCATCTCCAAATAAATCAGTGATGTCCATTACTTTTCCCTCTGTCAACTGCCAATTAAAGAATCTCATTTAGGATTTGCTGATACTCCACACAACAGCTGCTGTCAAATTTATGGCTGGCTGTACAGACCAGCTTCTTGGAAGGCCAATGCGCTGTACAAGCACGGCAGAAATGGAACAGGCAACCAGGATTAAATCACAGTTAAAGGGGGAGGGGASAGGAATGCCTGCAATACAGCCTTGTGAGGAATTACTGGTCACATTAGYTCTCCAAGTCTACCCCTGGCCTAATTAAGCTGCATTTTCACTGTAAACAGGCAAACTGCCAACCATGGTGAAGTGAAACCAGCTTTCCAGTAATTGCCAGAAGGAGCTCAAAAAGCATGTTCACGTTTAAAACAAAGCCTTTAAGAATAAGGGGACTTGAACAGGGCTTGAATAAACATTATAATACAACTCTTAATATAGCAACATAGAAAACACTTTGAGGTTTTTGTAAGGTATAGAGTTTTTTGTGTTGTGTTTTTAATTTGCATCCTCTGCACCTGATTTCATATTCATGTCAATATCTCGCACATTTCCTTTTGAAGTCTTTTACAATCTGTACAGACCAKCCAGTCTTCTGTTCCAGGGCAGGCCAAGTGGTTTGAGTTTAGCACAAGACATTTGCAGTCTGGGAAACACAAGTAATGTTGGGGGATCTTATTCAAAACAGTCCAGCCAGACTCCTGTCAATTTGTGATGTGTGTACACCGGATCAACACTSAACCTGTGCTATGACATTTGGTCCAACAGTAGAAGATATCTTCAGTTTTGTAGTCAGGATTAGCCAGCCAACTACAAAGACCATATTAGTCCTTAAGGAATTAGAAGCTCAGGCCATATGCCAATAAACAAATCCAGTGGAAGCTGAAGCACGAGCAATCACCCTCACAGCCATCCAAACACAAATCTCAGCTAGAAACGCTGCACTAACAAGCATTCTGCAGGAGCAGTATTACAAGGTCTTCATAGAGACAAAAAATAGCTCATCCTACACATCACCTTCCAGGCACAGTGCACAAGCTTTGATAACTGCTAAACTCCTCCTCCTCTCCCCCTTACAATTACTTAAMTGACAGGGATTCAACTACCACAGGAACCCACTGAGCAGATTTAATAGCAACTCTTCAGATCACTCGGGGAACAATGGATTAATTGCTTGCTCTGCCAGTCCCTCTGCAACAGCAGAACAAGTTCTAGGGACTAGACACTGAGAACACTTTGTTCATTTGGATATTAAGTCTAATATCAAACACACGCTTTTCCAAAACTTCTCTCATCCTTGCATTGTTCTATTAAGCATACATGCAAAACTGCTAATAAAGAGACACAGTAAACATGAAAAACCATGGTGCAAAAGATCCTGCTTCTTAGGGGGGGAAAAAAAATCTGTATCAACTGTTCCATTGTAGAGGCTGGCTTGCAGGCTGGGAAACATCTGATCACCCCTCCTTAAAAGAAATAAACATTTTTCCTTTTCAAAAGGTGTTTCACCAACATTTCATTTTTGAAAGGCATTTTTTTTCAGCAATTGAGCAATAGTCCACAGTATGAGAGGCAGCAAAAGCATTTTATTTGCTGTATTATTAGTGTCATTAGAAATATGATTGGTAAAAAAAACACGCAAGTCCACACAGAAAGGAAAGCTTAATAAAACCCAAAGACAACTGGAAAGGTGGTGGTGGTGGTGGTAGAGACTCAGCAGAGAATTTTTTTTTTAAGTCTTCCAAGGTTCTAGACAGCAACAACTCTTTTTGGCCAYAGAGATGGGAACAAATCTTCCTACWACTTTGCATCAGAGTGTCCTCCTCCACCCTTGTTGGACTGCTAGCTTCAACTCACTAAAACGTGTTGTGGAGTGTGAGAAGGGAACTAAACACAACATCAGGATCTCTTCGCATGAGGTAACGCTTTCATGCAACTGTTCTGCACATGCAAAGGCATAAAACTCACTGAGCAAACACTTCTCAAAAATCACTTCAAGTCATAACAACACTTCACTTTGTTTAATTCCTGTATTTTCCAAAAGGTGGTAGAAGTACTGCATTTTTTAAACAATAACATGCTTCTCCTCCTTCAAACAGAAAATATTTTTAATCTTTGAAACAGAATGATTTCTTTTCTCTGACACTGAAATGACGAGACAGTCTTAATTCATGAATGTAACAATTGTGTTTCTGAAGCAACAAGTTGCCACAACGATTATTTGTAAACATTATACCCACAACAGTAAGTACATTAAAATCCCACACTTCCACCTTAAAATAAACCACAAAGATTTGACATGAAATACATAAAAAGTTTATTATGTATGTACCCCATCTTCTTATCTGGAGGAGAAAATCTGAGGCAACAGTTTGGTGCAGTATAGAGAAGCAAAGCAATATACAGTAGCTGCACACAGCTTGATTGGTTTCAGACCACAACTAAATACTCTTACTATGACTGTTAGTACAGAAATGTTCTGTAATTAGAAAAAATGAGAAGTATTACTCTCATGCTGTACAGTCTTATGTTTCTTGGTTAGAAAAGAACAACTGATTGAGTTTGAATCTYTCGCGCCTGAACCTTGCACACCAACTTGCTCGGCTGTTGCCTCTGGAATGTTCAGCACAAAGGTTAAGCTCCAGACATAATTTAAGTGCTTTTCATGTGCAAACTGTTACTTGCTAAAGCTTTCAAAGTACATTTAATTACAGATATGAACACCCTGTAAAGATATGAGGATATGACAGCAGACCCAGAGGCCAATACAGATTCTTTAAGAGAAATGCTATGTTCCACTGCAGTAGTTCTAGTCCCTGATTAGGTCCTTCCAAAGAGGGGGCTTATTTCAGTTGTAGGAGATAGACCACTCTTTAACAGAAGCATCATGGGATGTTGTTACCAGAGTATGTTCATCCAGCCACGCCAAGCCGCTTACATGATGTAGTCTGTGAGCATCTGTATCGCAGTGCAAAGTAACAGAAAAGAATTAGGAAGGCTGGGTTGAAAAGTAACAGCACATTTCAACTATGATTTTTAGCTGCATTAAATACTAGTACTGRTTTTAAAAGTAGCTACAAAAAATAACAGAAGAACTCCAGCCAGTGTGGCTAGATAGAGATTAACATAAAGGCTAAATTATTTTGGGAACATTCAAAGTCTGCTTACCATAAGTCTACAAAACAAGAACAGTGTTGGATTTCARGAACTACTAGCAACTCTTGAAAGCAATATGTTGAAGAAAACATACCTGGTATCTTGACTCTGGTCTCTGGATCACTCACAGTCCAAACATATACCATCATGTCCATGCCTCCAGAAGCAAAGTGTTCATTGTCTGGTGACCACGCAAGACAAACAACTTTTGCATGGTGTCCATAAAAGACATTATGTTCCTATTTGAAAATCAGGGAGACAAGGGTTATTCCTGTAGTTYAGTCTACTTTAGGATGTCACTAGCTTTCAATGGGCAGCATCAGAACAAGCTACTACAAGACCCCAGACGATGTACATCGCAGGTGCAGATGGATGCACTAAACAAATCAAGTGGTAGCTTCATTTTATGTGATTTCTTTAAAAACTTATTAGGCCAATAAAATACAAACCTTTTGTAAAAAAACAGCAAGACATTATCCTATGAAAGCTCAATCTGTTAATCACATATTCAATTTAGAGGCTTCCAAAACAACCTCACAGATGTTTCTCAAGGCAAAATGCTTTCAATTTTTACTTAGAAAATGAAATGTTTTTTGTGGAATGCCATCCTGCATTTTTACTTCAGTGTTGTTTTAGCCAAAGGACTCTACAGGCTGAGTTACACTGACTGCTTGGACTGAAAAGTGGAAACTGCCCATTTTTTGGTTCTTGGTTAAAAGGCAATAGATTGGCAGATAAGGCAAGATTCCTGATCCTAGCTTATCCCTTTCATTGCTTAGTCCTTACCATGGAACTGTGTGTCAGAGCCAGCAGATTTCTATTACGTCTGCTTTATTTACTTCATTGAATTTTATTGTACTGCATGATTCTTATCAAACTGAGCCTGCATTCTTCTCCGTTTTACAAAAATGCACACAAATTTTTGAACAGACATGGCATGTATTTTGTTATTTCCTTTAAAAAACCCAAATTAACAAACTAGTGGTTCAGCAGACCCAAAGGAAATTTTTGCACTTAACTACTGCAAGTCTGTGGAAATCCAGCTCTTTCCCATTTTTAGCTATGCATTTGTTATTAGATAACWATGCATTCAGTGTTTTCCCAGCAGCCAATCTATGCTGTGTATTTCCTCAACTAGTCTTATGATCTGGAGGGTTCACACAGGCTGCTGAAAACACCAATATTAGCCAAAAACAGCAGATAAACAATCACGAAAATATCAGATTTATATCAATTATTTACAACTAAGTCTCAACAGCTACAATGTACTTCAACAGATTTAGACATGAGCTGWCAGTCAGTTTGTTTTTAAACAAAGACAACTCTCCAACAACTCTTACCGCGTAGCCATCAGCAACACTAAAGACAGTGACAACTTTGTTTGCATCACAGACTGCAAGAAAGGCACCATCGTGAGAATATGCCAGGTCAGTAACAGGACCTTTAGCTTCCAAAGTCTTATCATCACTTTTCAAAGCGGTTCCTTGGATTGAATACAAATGAACATTYCCATCCTGCAAATTAACAGCAAAGAAGCGGAAAAGGTAAAAAAATCATTTTAGAACAGAAGGAGTAATTTCTGGAAACTTTTGCTTAAATTCTATCTAGTAATGCTCATGCTAAAAGGTTTAAATAACCTGTCATTTATGCTGCCTAAATCCCCCAAGTGTGGAAATAGACCCACTTGCTAGAATTTGCCAACTTCAAGAACACACTGGGTAAAAAACAACCTAGCAATTTAAAAAGAGCAAATACAATAAAGAAGATTCAATTAAAAAAGAAATGAAATAGACTTTAGATCACAATTGTGGCAGAACCTGGGGAACGGAAGCCCAGAAACAACAAATACACATAGCTTACTTGATACAATACTTATGCTGTTAACAAATTATCACCTACTATTTCTCAACACAACACACCTACTATTATCAAATGCTTCTGTAACTTGCTCCAGTTTTCAAAGTAGTACAAGTTTTAAGTGCAACCTTACCGCTCCTCCCACTGCTGCTGTACTTCCTGTGGGGTGAATGGCTACAGCTTCTGGCTCATAGCCAAGGTCATCAATTGCAAAACATTTTTTCTTGTCTTTCATCAAGACAATCTGTAAGTAGAAAACCAGAAACTAAGACCCTTCATCAAAGAACTTAATATAAAACTATTACTAAGCCACATTTCTTAGCCATAAATGCAAATTCCCTCTGGTTGGTCAGAAGTTTGTTGTATTCTGATCTGAAGGGAAGAGTTTCATTCTTAAAAACAAAAAAAAAAAGAAATGCCTACATGGGGTGACTTAACAAATCTGCTGCACTGAAGTACTCATGCTCTAAATTATGTAGTACAGGGCATTCTCCATTGCCTTTAGATTTGCTTCACTTGGTTTGAACATGAAATAAACATGAACAAAMCAGTATTTTTAGCAATGCTTCTTACTCCCTTCCTGGTTCACTGTTAGAGRGAGGCAGGACCAAATTAGTAGTAAATTAATGTTGCAATGTTAAACTTTAAACTATCCAATTTCCTATTTCCTATCCAATTCTAGGTTATGGATAACTGAGATTAACTCACATGAAAACAGGTTTGGACAACACTATCAAATGTCCCAAGCATAAAACCAGCGCACATACAGAAAGCGTAAATCATTAGAAATCAATCATGCTTTGATACAAGAGAGCCTTGGTACAATGTCTCTGGTTTTCTGTGATCTGYGTACTAGTGTCAAGCAAGAGCTGCTTATGCTCTACAACAGCATTAGTTAACTGATTAGTTGGATTAATTGCAAAAAAAAAATAATGCAGGAGAAAAACACCCTTTGCCAAAATCATGTCACTTAACAAATCTGGCAAGAGTGTGATTCTGACTGGTCTAACCTTCCAGCATAAAGCTGTATTGATAACAAATACAGATGCATCCACACAAGGGAGTTTCTGAAATTTACATCTATACATATATGTGAAATTGGTACAGGATGCAAAAAGACAAGACTATCAAGTATCCTGCAGATTTATGTTCCCTATAGCTGTTATTAGGAATTTCTGCAGATGTGCAAGGTAATCCCACACTAAATAACTAAATGCTACCATACACGGCATTATTAATACAGCAATTGCTGATAACCCACAAGTTACTTACTTGTCCAATGCATAAAACTACAGTATAACCACCAGGACCCACAGCTAAACATTTTGGCTGAACATCCATTTTTACAGCATCCTGGCCACTGGAAGAGGGTGTGCCAAGGCAGAGAAGCAAAAAGGACAAAGCAGAAAAAAATTACTCAACATTTACCATTATTTAAAATTGCCTATTCAAATAGTCACCCACTAATCATCATGCATAACTTTTTTTTTATCTACTAATCTGCAAAGTTTCTTATGTTTTTTGTTTAAAGCTTGACTATCTTGATCAGTTAGTACACCTTTGAAATGAAAGCCAATGTTATACTAGAGTTTAATTTTTAAACTAACTAGATTATCTTAACAGTATTCTTTATTTTTGTATAAATTGTGGTTTCCATGAAGAAACAGCTGTGCCCCACCTCTCCTAACCACATTTATCAACAATATCCCTGGGTATTTATGAATCATAGAACAGACACCCTTCCTACAGTCCCCATAGCCATCCAATACAAGACAGGTCTCCATCTAACCCATGAAAGGATAAAACAAATTGAAAAGCCTGGGATGCRTTGCTTGTCAGAAAAAAAGCATAAGGTTGGTACAGTAACCATTTCTACAGTTTCCATGGTAACATAAAGCCTAAATAAACTGCAGCATATTTTTTTTTACCATATAACATCAATGAAACTCTTGCTGCAGAATAGTTATACAACAATAAAAAGCAACATTTTAACTAACCTGTAATCCCTCTTGCTAAGGTTGGTGTAGCGCACAGTGTCATCCATACTGCAGGTGACCAGCTGGTCCATTTCATCCACTGCCATTCTAGAAACCTGGTTTGTGTGGCCTTTCCCAGAAAAGCCATCATTCTCTCCAGTTTCAGAATCCCAATAATGTGCATAATAGAATTAAGGAACATGTGAAGATACATGTGCAGTCAGATACCACACCATAAGAAGTTAAATAATTGACAGAACAGCTAAAGGATAAAAAGGATCTCTACAGATTTAGTCCAATCTGCTGTTCAAATTGGTGTCAGATATAACAGGCTGCAGGGGTCTGTAAGGACCTGAGTATCTCTAGGGACGAAGGCTCCACAGGCAACCTCACAATATTTAAGTGAGCCTCTGATGTTCTGTAGTAAGCTACAAACAGTAGCAAACACTGGAATAATTAGAATTAGGTCTGAGACTAGAAAACACTTCTTAAAAGAATTTCAGTTAGACGTCCTGCAACACTGGCTTTCCCTCAGGTTATATGGTAATATGAGTTTGAGCTACTAACACTGTATTACAGGTCTGCAAAGAAATAGGACCTGTATTTGTAMTTTTATGTCAACATGACACCATTTTAAAGGCAGGAAGAAGGAACATAGTTTTAATATAAGCTTCAGGATACTGAAAATGTAACTTTCTGCATATTCTGTCAGTCACGGAAAATACATATTGCTGTTCCTTGATGTTACAAGAGGCTAATTTATATATTTACTTACTCCTGCATACTAACAAGCTACCTACCACCAAGAAGCAACAACTGAAAATTAAGAGCTGGCTTGTATTTTGCAGGAAGGTGTGAAGGCAACTATTAAAATACGTACTAGGGGAAAGAAAACTTCTTTAGACAAAATATCCACTAGTGTCCAATAAACATTAAGCTTGTCTTTAGCAMATCTTTTTTTTTTACCTCTCCTAATGCGTTCTCTCAAACTATAAGACTAAAATATAGAATAAGYAAGTATCACTATAATTCAAAGGATATTAATATGACCATCATTACTTCCAGAGTAAATATAGGACTTTCCACCATTTTTGTGCACTGTAAGACACTGAATTGATTTACTATGACCCTGTAAATGAAACATAATTATTGATTAACGATTTTTAACACATAAATACACCTATTTGAGAAGAATTATAGGTTATTCAGAAAATAACATGTTATTTACAAGCATTAAAAGTTACCCAATATAAAAACCACTATTTTACARAGCAGTCATTTAACTGTTACAGCATTTCTAGTGCTATGTCTTTGAAGAGAAACAATAAGCACCATGAACATCCTTATCAGCCTGATGGGCCAAAATACTTTCATGGCCTTTTCATCACTGCTTTTCAGGCACTTTACAAATYAGGGAGGAGGACTAAATATGGTCATGTACCCACACCAACTTCCAGAATTATAGCAGTGATGGCAAAATCTGGGACGGTGTTTCTAGTTCATGTAAGAGCGTACATTCCCATGAGAGAAAGTCTTGTGTCAGCGAACTCTTTAAATCCTAAAATTAAAGTTCGATTGCACAGTAACCCTAGTCACCTTGTCCACAATACACTAGTTCTGGGAGAATGAGACATCACTGGTAGTTTTCTATCTATGCTGCATTTCTTTTCTCATCTCAAGAATGCTTAAAGCTGTAACAAAAGATAAGTTGATAACATTAATTAAAATGAAATAATCAGTCTCACACATGTAACACATTAACTTCTTCATTCATATGAAGAAATAGTCACACATAGCTTGTTTGGCAGTGCTAATTTAACAAAGTTGTTTTTCAATAGCTACTATTCCATCTTGACAACTTCARCCACTGAATCATTTATTGCAGAAATTCATGCAGTAACAGAATTTTAACCTACCTTTATGACACGTAAAGGCTTATTTGGATTGTTCTTGTCCAAATAATTGATATAGCCAGACAGGGAGATAGTCAGTAAATGGTCTTTCTGCCACAAGCAACCCAGCTGCTGATCCAACACATTTGATCCCATGTTAAAAGTATTTACAATAGAATTAGCACCAACATCCCAGATTTTAGCAGTTTTATCTCCAGAAGCAGAAAGCAACTGACTACTGTCAGGGCTCCAACTAATCTGCAAAAACAAATGTCAACACAAGACAGTAAATGCATTTATTAATCCAAGACTTTGCAGTTCATGAACTGGGTAATGAAACACTATGGATCATTTGCACAAATGAAGCAATACTTACAGCATAAATACCTCCATCATGTGCTTTGCTTCCACCAAGGGCACACACTTTCTCYCCAGTCTTCCCATCATAGACAAAAATCTTAAAAGAGCACACAGACATAYAACTTAAAGGGAAAAGCAGTAATAGAAAAAAGCCCAAGATAGTGTCTGATACTTTGATACACCAGACAGCTTTGTAAGGAGAGGCACAAGCTATGTTGCATTGACTAATTAAGACTAAATGATTGAAAGAAAATTCTAAATAATCACAGCATGTCCTCTGYATACTGGATCCAGACATTTGAAATCCTACAAGATGTTACAGTTTTGACTCCTGCTGTGATGGCAGCTGCTTAGCACTGCTGTCATGCAACTCTGCCCTCTGGAAAGGACAAGTTACCTATGGTAACAGTGTCATTGTCAACCTGACCTTATCAGTAGGGAGTACACATGTAGCTGGGTTGCTATCTGTGAATTCACTATTTCGGCTRGACCTCTCAGGACCATAACATATGATCAAGAACATACATATTCCAAAAGCCCAACATGTTYCAGCCAAAAATAACCTATAAAAGAATACTAGGGAGATGGAATGGGGAAAAAATCCGAGTAAGATTAGTCTGGTTATTACCAGTTATCAGTTATTACAGATTTACAGGAGGGTAGTTAAAAGTYTAAGCCAGTAATTTTTTGGCATAAAAAAGTAGCAACATGGATTTTATAATACTAATCCCATTCCAAAACGCACAAGAAAATCTTCTCATGCTAAAATCACTACAAAATAGGTCATTGTTTTTTACCTGCCCATCTGCACTAGCTGTAGCAAATCTGTTCCCATCTGGAGAAAACCTCACACAGTTCACAAACCGTGTATGGTCCTGCAGGAAAAAAGTAAGAATYAGCCAATGAAGTAAGAACAGTCCATCTTGCATAGAAGATAATCTAGTAACAATGAAGTTCTCTTACATGTGAACCATAAATTAGCTGTGTAGGAGATGTTTGCTGTAGAGAATTGCTATGAGGCAAGTCTAACATCTATCTGAAGAGAATCATGGGCATCAAGAACAGTCCAGAGAAGACACTGGGATATCATTAGTGATGCAGTTAATAATCAGTGCATACAAGGAGCCTGAGTACCCAGTTTCAGGGATAAGTAGTGAAAAAGTCAGATGCAGCCTATAATGCAAACATGAGAGTCTGCCCTGTTGGTCACTGAATTCTTCTGCTAAATTCTCCAGATGTCAACCCTTGCTTCATTGCGCAGTGAGTTTTATAAACGGAAGAGTATTTTATCATTCTTATTGCAAAAAATAAAAAAAAAAAAACCAAAAAACCCACAGGCATGAGGAATAAGTTTATATTTTACTATAATTTTATTTCTGGGAGACTGCATTAGTGGCAGTTCTGTGAAGTAATGAGGCAAGACTGATGCATGCTCCCCAAATAGACTATTTACAAGTAGGAGACTATTCAAACCATGCAAACTAGAAAACMCACGTTAAATAGGGAAGCACCACAATGAGGCCAAAGCTCCCATGTAGAGTGATTTGGAAGACTATTTTTAGTATTATGGAAGGCAGGTTCTAACCTACTTTCTTCAACTATACTTTTCTTTTCCCCTGATGATACTGCAGAGGCTCYAATCTAAATGATATAACAGCCCATACCAGAATCCCATATATCAACCCAAATATCAATTTAAAAGGAAGACTGAATCACATACCARTTAAAGTAGCACTGGTAAGCAATTCAGACTTCAGAGATCCAAAAGAACAAGCTTAGCAAAATGCAAGTATCAGCTTAAGTTCAGGAATATATTAAGCAACTACATCATTTCATTGGATTGCAGTGTTCAAAACAATTCCTTTTCTAGAACTGGAATGGAATTCTTTCTAAAGTCAGCATATGAAGACTACTCAAGGCTCATATATTAGAAAATAAAAGGCCTACTACAGTGTTTTTAAAACTAAAATACAAACTAGACGTTTTGAATCTACTACTGAAATAACTTTCAGTGTCTTTACAATAGTTTTGTTGAGGCAAGAGATCTTCTGCCATTAAACAGCTGCAGAAGCTTGTGGCTCACTTTCTTTGGCTTTAAGCAACAATGAATACCTTAGCTGCTGTAGTTTCAGCCTTTGTTACATTTAAGAGATTGTAACAAATAGAATTAAGAAACAAAGTTAAAAGGAATTTGGAACAGAAAACTGGCCACACAAGCTACATACCCATTCCATGTGGTAGAAATCAGGGCTKTCAAACATCTATACTCACCCTTTCTAAGTGGCCCTGGGATTTCAGATTTGAGCACTCTTCATCAAATTGGAAAACACCATTAAAATCACCACATATCTTGAATTATGAACCTTTGGAATGTATTAAGAAAGTCTACAAGACTGCACTGGGAAACAAACAGCTCTGAAAGCATCAATAGGGCCAATAAAACATCTTACTCCATCCTTCCAAAACTTCGTGACAAAGCAAAAAGAATATTGGAAAAAGTGCTTCAGGTTCTCTTTTTAACCAATCATTGATTTTGGTTTGCTTGACCTGAGACAAGCATTTGGTTATATATGGTTTTAAGAAAGCTATTTGACACCAGCTATGCCTCAAAAGGAGGAATTGAGACCTTCTGTTACAACAGCTAGCTGTGACAAGAACTGCAAACTTGCTGTACARTTTAACAGAGCCACATCTAAACTTAAACTCACAATTAGTGTAAACTTGAACTTGAATGGCGGTCCCTCAAAAAAAGCAGCACAGTTGTCATCACTGCCAGTTGCCAGACGATATGGTCTTGTTTGTTTAATGTCCACGCTATTGATCACTTTATTGTGCCCAGTAATCTCGCCAACAGAAGAGCCACTATCCCACAGGAACACTGCTCCGAATCTAGTWAGAAAAGCACACAATAACTACAATTCATAAAACTTACACATAGATTAATTCCTTGAACATCTGCAAACTGCAGATTTGAGTGCACTCAAAGAAAAGAAATTAGGTCATCTCATTAATCTCATGCAAAGCGCATCATAACTCCCTGAAGGCTATTTGAGATTTGTTGGTAAGTGAATCTAATCTTCAATAGGAGTCGTTTGCTGAAGGGGACAAACAATCAAGTTTTGAATATAAAGCTTCTAAAATTCAGAGATTCAATGCACATTCTCCACTAAGACTGTTGCTTTATAAAAGAAAGCAGGAAATTATCCACCTAGCCACTACACAGAATGCAGAAAGCCAGGATAACAATGGTTTTATCATAATTCRATTTGGTACCATCTCTTTTGCAAAAAGGTTTAAGGAAGAGTTTTAAAAGCATTTTTGACAGTACTCACTCTAAATGACCTTAAGAAAAATTAGTATAATCAATACAGAGGCACTAACATGCCAGAGCATTGCTATTAGAAAGGCCTTGTTCAGAATCCTGTCAACAATATTCTAGAGTGGCAGTGCCTCCACCTAACAGGAAGCTGACTAATTTTTGGAAGGAGGGCTAATTCACATTGTATCCACCCAGGGGCAGATGGGGAGGAGGAAGCAATGGAGAACGAAAGAATTTCTTCAAAGCAGCAGGACACAGTAGACGACAGGGATTTAAAAATGGTGCAGGGGGATCAGGGAACAGGACTACATGAYGCTTTTCAGCCCTTTAGGTATAGGRCWACCTGGTCTGGACTTWGYCTTAAATTTCTGACAGTCTTTGAACATTAAAGGAAGGACACAAACCTGAACGGGCATCTCATTTAGTCAGGTAAAGGATAACTGCTTGTGATGACACCAAATTACYATAATAAGGCCTAAAAATATAGACATGCTGCCAAAGGAGAAAATACAGATACACTTTTTTTTAACTCTTATTCAAACAATTGAGACCATGAATCCAATAAGTGAAGGAAGAGGAAAAAAGTMGTKTTYYYCYYYYYMYMMYMTMWSARWWTKWSAMAAAAAAAAMCCCAMCACACAGCTACTCTTTAATACCCACCTACGTCTAAGAAACAAACAAGTTCCATACAATTTTTAAACAAAGTAAGTGTAACAGAACTGTATTTTACAAATAATTTACAACTGTCAAACACTACATAGAGAATTTTGTTGCAGAATTGCACAACTTGAAGTCCAGACAGGGAAGAAGTTATGATTTCCTTCCTCTGAAGAATTACAAGCTTTCTGCAAGGAACTTGCTTTCTTAGAAAACGGAGGTTTACAGTAAATGTATGATGTATCTATATATAAACATGCACACACGAAAACCCAAAAAAACTACTCACTTTTCCCTTCCTTCTCCAACCACAGCAATTCTCTTGCTGTCTTCAGTCCATGCAAGGTCCTTTATTTTTCCTGCAAATGGCTGATACTCATACTTCAGTAGGTGTTCCTTCTGTGTAGTATCCCAGATTCTCAGCTTTCCAGAGACATCTGCCATAATAAAATAGAATATAACTATTGTTCCAGCATGACTCAGTCACATGACTCATCAATCTGCCAGAGTACACATTTTCAGCTACACTGAACACTTGTACTAGGGGCCTACTACCTTACCTTATTACAACTACTACAAATCCCTTTATTTAGGAATGCTGAAGACTATATCCATTTCACCAAATTGAGTTTTTAACCAGATATTGCAATTCAAGGCATGCAGCATGAAATGCAATACACAGAGCAAACATTTGCAGATACATGAAAAAACTGTACAGTAAGAAGATATGAACTTTAATGTTATCAGCTGGTATGTGTTAAGTATCTGYGTTACACAAAGAACAAGCCAGCCCAGCCCCATTGCCCAGCAGCTACAAAGCAGCTGACTGACCCTTCGCTGGGAAGTAAACCACCCTACATCTACAGGAAGGGAGCAGTCCAGTGGACAGTGGCTGATGCACTACAAATTGCAGTCAAAGGGAACTTGTTTTTCATGCAGATACCAGGCATATGTAGATGTACAAAGAGATTGAGTCCACAGAACTCAATTCATGCACACCCCTCAGTGTACTTTCTCTATACAGGAGATGTACACACTTAATGGTGCAAATGGATGMCTGCACTATCTGGAATGCTACACAGGAATGCAACAGAATATTCAGGARCAGTAATGTCCAAAGCAGCAGCATGGCACAAGCAGTAACAATTTAAGCTTTAAGATAATGAAAGCTTCCTGGCTCACTGTTTCCACTCAGTATTGTACAACCCAAGAACTATTCAGAGCAATTACTGTGGTGCAGCACTGTAAGCAGAGGAATTGTTCTATCCACAGACAAATTTATACATCTGTAATGAAATCCACACAGCAAACTCTGTGTGTATTGTACCCTTCAAAAAAGCCACTGTTTTAGAATAAACCACGTGCTAAAATATGCATCTTTCACCAAAGCAGAATGCTTGAATTCTGTTCACCATTTACTGGTGCATTTTTACAAATCAATTTAAACATTGAGAAATTCTGCATCTTTGGGACTTGGTCATAGACTCATCTTCTTCACTTTTGCTAAAAGAACAGATTCAGAATCTGCCTTTTTATATAGAGAATCTGTAATTGAAGAAGAATTTTAATGTGGACTTCAAAATCAAATTGTTTTCTCCATCTATTAATAGATAGGACACACAGCTTTAACTTTGCAGTATCTCCCATTACTACATCTTCTACGACTGCAATAAAAGAAATTACCATAAAAGCCAAAAGCATATTGCCAAAGGTCTGTCTCATGAAGCACATGAAGCATTAATGCAGGCTGCATGGCTAATGCAGATTTATAGATAGAGAAATGAATCTTACATGTTATACTTAGAAACAGCTTAAACAGCTTGGTCATCTATCTTSAGACCCCATGCTCAGCAGTATTACAAAACTATTTATAAATGACATAYGGAAGACACTTTTTAAGGAAAAYATGGCAACCTTAACTCATTTAATGACAAAAATCCTGAGAAAAGTYAACCAAATACCTCCCTAACACAGTATCTATTACTGTTCTTTTACAAAGGACTGGAAATCTGCAWGACTACAAGAACAAATTAGATAGTTATTCTGAGGATTAAGTGCTGCACAAACCTAGAGCACCAAGTCAGTAGAATACAGAAAGCAAACTGGATTTCAAGAGGGTATTACATTTGACACATGGTCCACGCACAAGACTGAGCCAAAAAATTCCTGGCTGTGGTCCCTTTCAGACAAGAATGTGAGAAAAAGGAAAAAAAGAAGTAAAAAAAGCTGTGCTATCAGTGTTCTTAAAGGTTCCCCAGTACTCCAAAAATAATTATTCTAATACAGCTTTCTGATATGAAGGAAGCCAAGAAGGACACAACATTTTACATTTAAAAAATACTGTTCTCTTGAAATTGCTGAAAGAGAAATTCCCATTTTACTAAGATCTTYACAGGAATCTAGGCTCCTTTTTTAAGGGGAGTGTTTTATTTTCAGATATATTACTTAGAAAATACATTAGTATTTGTGCACATTACTTGCTTCTGAAGCACTTCTAATTGACAATGGCTAGCATTTTTAAAACAATCCATACCTTGGCTGCAAATCTTTCTAAGAAATGCAAGTTACAGTATTTATCAATATTCTTCCCTCAGATTTACCAGTCCTCCTGAAAAAATACCAATAACTTGACACAAGTTTCTTTTACAGAGGGTTTGCTTAGTTCTTCGGTAGTCAAAATCTGCCATAAATTCACACTGTTCGTGTGTCACATGACTGACACATAAATGTAACATTCAAGTTACACATTCTCAGACYATTGATTCATATGCATTAGATAGAAACTGATAATCAGATTCTTTCCCTGATAACTTGCCAAAGAAAGTTTTTTTTTGTTTAGGTTAAAGAGTAACAAAAGTCATAAATGTTGCCAAGTTCGGTCAGAAAGGAAGGAGAAGGGGAAAGAAAGGAGTATACACTGTTTTAGAAATCCTCTCCTGCCCATAAGATGTCAAAGCTTATTAACAATCAGAAACAATAGCTCTGTATTTCAGAAATAACTTCTCACTCTGCGGCACTTACTCGAGTCTTCATCACACTAAGTATTTAGGGTTCATTTCCAGGGTTTTTAAAATTGAAATAATACATTTTAAAAACACCAAGAACACCATTAACCTCACTGCTTGAGAAAGAGGTTAGAGGAGCAACTACAGAAATCATTCCTCCCTCAGAGATGAGTTTGTAATTCCACCTAAGCACATCACATAGACTGCATTTTCCACACACATATGTGAAGTGTTACTACWGTTTTGCCAGTAACTTTAACAGCTCTGTCCACACAACTCCTGCACATGCACAMTGATTTTTTTTCTTTACCTCCGGATGCGATGTAGAATCCACTGGGAGCATACTTGGCAACTACAACTTGGTGGGCATGCTCAGTGTAGATGTCAGCAATTGCAGGATTCTATTATAAAGGGGAAAAAAAACGTTACAAAGTTGTATCTCTTCATTTTCAMAGAAATAAAATAAGAAATTCAAAGACGAAATTTGGAACTTCTCCCTGCACTTCCCTCTCTCACAACCTTCCTTCCAGCTTAAATTGTGCAATTGTCTTAAACTGAGAAGTGCAGTACATATTGCAGAACACTGCTGTCCAGTACCATTGAAGCAACACACTACTTTCTAACAATGGACACAATTAAAAGATTTCCTCTTAAGGAAGCCTGAAGTGCTGGGACCCTTCTCCAATATCTGCTGAGCAGTAGAAAAACSTTCTCTAAAATAAGAGGCCAAGCATCACTCTCTTTTTAGGGCTAGCCCAGGGATAAAGCAGTTCCCCAAGTAKAAAACTAAACATGAGCTAAGCTTTGCAGCACACATTCTAAACTTTTACTGCAGTCAAGTACGAACCTCAAGCATGCAGTGAATCATCACACATAGCTGTTAATGATCACCATGTACCCAAAATCACTCAATAACTAATAARATGTGCTAGGCTTGCTCTTTCTTGCTGATTGCAATTTGCTTAAAAAGCCAAAAGACCAACACAGGAAAAGGTGTTTTCCCTCATATCAAGAGTTGTACAGGAATTCTGCAATAAACTCACTGCAYTCCATCATAGTTTTATTTCTTCAGGCTTATCTATGTTTTCAGATGTTTCAGGTTTCAATAAAAGTGACTCAGTGTCTCAGCAGATCAGTACTGAYATACAATAGAAGCACCATACAAATAAGAACATGACATCAAGGCAAAAAGCTGCTTTCAAATGAATTGTATAAAAAAGCCATTCTGCACCCCTCCCAGTTTTAGTATATGTATACTATGACAGTAACATACACTTTAGAGATCTCTTTAGAAATGTTTTTCTACCATTTTACAGGCTTGTTCCAGCTCCAGAAACTTGACTCATAYGGTCAAAACAAAATTCCATTTAAACTGCTGTAATTAATACAGWTTTATTCAGTTGAACCAGAAAACCACCTGATGTTATGGTATGACTCAACCATCCAATCAGGAAAAACTAAAACACCCGCTCTGTGTCAGAAAGCAGTCTCCTGCTTGCAAGAGTTCTTGCTGCTGTAGTACTGTTAGATCTCAGGAGATGGAATACAGCCTGCTCATGTAAAAAGGAGCTCTTTTTCATTTCTGCTTTTATGCATTGGTTGAGTGCATTACGGGCCTACTTAAGTCACAACCATCTGCACTTACAGCATGCACATCCCTCTTCATTTTGTGTCCAACTGAATTTCAGCTAAGCAAAACAGGATATTTTCCCTATTCTATATCTGCATCACCTACATGTTCAAGGAGCTCAAATCCCCCCACATGTTGGTATTAATGGCATACAGAAGTAGGTGCTACTTTACAGCAAATATCTCCAAGAGTCCAGGAAACTAAGCTGAGACTAACTTAAAGAGTTATATGAAATACAGAGTCCCAAATTTAAGATATGATAGATTCCAGAAACCAGGTAGTAAGTAAAATCTGTCAAATTGTATGCTCTTAATTCAATAGTTTTATTTCTGCTTGCAAAGTCAGTTTTCTAACTTGTATGTTTTTCATATCAAGCTCAACCCCTAAAAAACACTTCTAAAAAGATATTTTAGGAGAAAATTATAGTGTGAGCTGGGACAAATGTAGTACCTAAATTCAACAAGCAGTGAGCTTATGTGGCTTATTTCGAACACTGAAACCAGAGCCACATATGAAAGTGAGCAGTTTCAGTTCCAAGCTTCAAAGTAGTCTTAGACCCATGAAGATAAAATATTAATGAAGTTTGAAACCTTAAAAATATCACTAGTSCTTCTCACAGTGCTGTTGCAGCACTGCTCCAGAACTACTTCTTGTTAATGGAGGTCTCTAGATCATGCTCAAAGATCAAGCATTAACCCTGAATGCTATATTCATCTGATTAGCTAATGCTGGATAGCTTTAGAATTAAGAAGAAAGGTGATCACTGGCATTTTGATGACCTGTTTTTTTTAACTAGTTCACAACTATCCCATTGGAGAATTGTTCATGGAGGGATTAAAAACACATGCCCCAGATTTCATTTGCAAAACTATTGGAGATGATTTTGCATCAGTGAGAAAAAGCACGGTTCTTAACTAAAGAGCGGACACACTTGCATGCCAGGTTACAAACTGCAACATTCTCTAGCACAAAAGCCATAGCACAGGCTTTGGTCAGTTTTTGTGTTACTGCTACAATATATTCTGCACTCACCTGTCAATTATTAACAGTAGCAAACTCCCCTTGTCAGTTGGTTAGTCTGCATATCAGCGTAAATTGCACCATAAAACTGACTTTACATGACTTCAATTCTCAACTTCCCTTGAGAGTTTAAAGAGTCGAAATTTGAATTCCCACAATCCCACCTTGCCTGTTCTCAGGTCACCATGCGCCCTATGCCCCACAGCACACACTGGGGCTCACATTTGGACTGGGCTAATCTTCAGTGAGCTGATTCCAGAAAAGCAAATTGCTTTCTTCTAATTTAACCACCAAAATAGGGTCAGAAAAGCATTAATGACAGGGAGGAGGCCAGCATTCATGACTTGGGCAGAAACTGTAATGTAAGCAGAGTGGCTTTTCTCTCTTCTCTCATCACACTGTGTGCCATTACAGGGTTTAACTGGGGCTTCTGGTTTCAGAAACTTGAACTTTTCTTGATACCAAGTGCAAAACACTATTACAAAGACATTATACCGAGACACTGAAACCAGAGTGCAAGCTTATTTTTTGTTTTAAGTGGATGAATTTAAACTGATAACAATCAAGAAATCTGCAAGGAATTAAGTTATTAGTAGCACTCGTCTATTATGGCATGACAATGAAGAAATGTCTAAATACAGTGGGGGTGATGAGATAAAACAGGGARAGAGCTCAGTTTACAAAGGTGATTTACAGAAGGAGCCATAAACAAATCCATTGTTKTGGAGACCTAAAAATTCCAGAGAGGTATGCCCTGCCCCTCCCCCTGAAGCCCTTCCTGCTGCAAGCTAMATCTGCATAAGGAAAGTAAATGTAGGGGAGAATTTGGTTTCTAAAGAACAAGCAATCACTTAGAAGTAWTTTGTTTTTTCAAAAACAGTAGAAAGACAATGGCCTAAACATGCAATATTTCCTCCATACTTTTCATAGAGATGACATCTTTGAAAATAAATCATTCCAATAACTCTCTTAACATTTCCCTACTGAGCACGAGAGAGAAAAAAAAMCAAACCCAAACCTCCACACTAYTGAAAACATTAACTGGGGCGTTCTAATAATTAATCGATGAGCGAAATTTCCCATGAGCAGGGCTGAGAACTCACACCCAGCTTGTCATRGAGTCCGGCAACTCACAACTGCTTTGATTCCTGGAGTTGGGGCTGGGTGGGGGGAAAGACTTGAAGGATAACATGCCTAAAGATACAGGTTTGCAAGTATTTACATGCTTCCCTGACAAGCTAAGGGCCCAAAACAGCAAAGACAGAGAGTTCATTAGGCAAAAACAGCACTGAAGTTTATAATAGTGATACCTAAGAAGATAAACAGGGCCAACCAGAATATCCCAGTCYCCCATCTCTTAAATCTTACACGAAGAGAGAACATTCTACTGAGATTTTCTACAGATTTTTACAGTCGCTGCCTATGGTTTTATGCCTGAGTCATGCACTCTACTTATTCCCCTGCTGCTGATCACGGATCTGTGACCTCGATTGAAATCACCAARACTGAATGAAGCACAGGCTGTTAAAGGAGAGTCAGGGAGATAAAATGAAACTTAGCCAAAGCTTTACACTAGAAAACAAAATAAATCAAGATACATTACATCAATGTTTCTGATGACGACGCATTTTCCATTGGTATAAAGAAAATTGTTGCCCTTAGGATCACCTCCAATGATTTTGGAAACGCCTCGTTCAACCTGAGGAAGGCTGGCAAACACTTTTTCTACGAAAGATAAAAGAAAAAAGGGACAAAATTAAAATAAATAATAATGATAAAAATTAATAGATTAAAAAATAAAATAAAAAAAAAAGGAAGGCGCTTAATGCCTCCCCGCTACCGGCACACGCCCTGCCCTGCCGGCAGCCGCCGTCACTTGTTGCTGTCAGCGGGCTGCGAGGCACCGCCGCCTCCGCGCCATCCCGCGGGGCCGCCCGAGGGTCCGCAGCCCCCGGSGCTCCCCGTCCCCATCCCCGCCCGGCACCTCGCCGCCCCGGCGCCCCCGCCAGCTTACTGATCTCGTACGGCATCTTCGCCCACTTGTTCGGACGGCGGGGGCGGCAGGCACGGGCAGGGAAGGGCGGCGGGCGCGGCCGGGCCGGGCTCTGTGGCTCCGCTGCCGCCGCTCAGCCCCGCTCGGCCCCGCGGCGCGAACCAGGAAGCGCCCGCGCCGCGCGCCGCTCTCCGCTGCCTTTGACCATATATAGTCAACTCTGCTCGCGCCGCRCCGCGCCGCTCCCCGCCAGCCCGCGCCGCGCGCCCTCCCCCGGAAA
>NW_026623431.1:1144323-1146005 GCF_030028575.1 Malurus melanocephalus
GTGAGGGCGCTGAGGGGGAACCTCCGCGGGGATCCCGGGGCGACCGGCCCGGCCACTGTGCGGGGAAACAGCCTGGACCGAGCCCCTCCGCACCCGCTGTCCACCCTTTCCCKGCTCCGCTCTTCACCGCGCGGCCGCAGCCGCTGGGTCCGTCCCCCATGGCTGCTCTGCGGACTCTGCCCCAGCGGTAGCTCTTGGGATACCGGGAGTGTGCCTTAGGCTACTGCGACGACAGACCTTTAGTTTTGCTTCGTCCTTGCTATACACGTCCCCGAGTTCCTCTTTACAGAGATCTTGGGAAGGCAATTCCTGTCAACAGTCGGTATTTACTTTAAGATCGGCCTTATCTTCATCCCTTATATATTTACAATTATAATATCCTCTAGTTTTATGCCAGTCAACTCCAGATGCTAGTCTGGAGTCAACTGAGGTGCTTTACAAATTGCGAATTTATCTCCTGAGTTGTCTCCTGAGGCTAAGTTGGATGTCTGTTTAAATTAAGCTGCTCCACATACAGCCCTTCCCTATATAACTGGATAAATTGAATTCTTCTTCCAATGCTATTAATATAAATCACGTGTACCATCAGCTCTGCRTGATACCACAAGGCAAAGCATTTACACCTAACTGGCAGAAACCCCTGAAATGTGTGCTACTTTGTGCTTTTGTCCCTTTAACTTGTTTAATTTGTAGAGTGAGTGATTTTTTTCCTATCAAATGGGAAAAAGCATCAGCAAAGATGGGTAGACAGGACTGCCTTGCACAGCATGTGAATATTGGATATAATAAGAGCAAAGCTTTTGGTGTGTTCTTGGCCCACTGACCTGTAAAACAGACATGGGAGAGCCCTGTAGGATTCTCCTTTGGGGGCTGGGAGAACAGGTTGGGGAAAAGTTTCAGATTCTTAAATGCAGGAAGAAGCCGTATTGCAGTGCAGGGATGTAAAGCCTTTAATGCAGATARGGGTAAGCATTTCAGGATGAAAGGRTGYTSAAAGTTCCCAAGAACCTGTCTTGAGTTGACTTATGCAGCCATTCTGCTCAAGGAGCAGTAAAGGCTGCACACAACTACACTGGGATTGTTGCGAGAGGTTTCTGTATTTTTCACTTCTTGTTAAATGTATTTCGATTTTCCTGCTGTTCAGTGTTTAAAGAGCTACATTTGCCTTGAGTGTGCCCTATGCCCATTAAAAAGCAAATTATCTATATGAAACCAGGTTTTCTTTTTTCATCTCCTTGAATCTTTTAGAAATACACGAATCTTTATGTATTTATTATGTCAATATTTCATGCAAAAGACAAAACAAAGTCTACATTTTCCCTAAGTTGTTTTTGTGCACCAAAGCTGTATTCTTTTATGTACCTAAATAAAATCTTACATACACAGACTCATGTTTACTTTTTTGCAACTATACTAGTTCATAGATGATATTTTCCTTCCTTGCAAGTGTTGCCTTTGTGTTCTCTTAAAGCACTGAGCTCTACTCACATCCTTAGACTTTTAATATAAATTTGATATTTACTTGAAATCATATAGCTGATGCATTTTAAATATCTTATTCACTAAGATCTCATAAACAGCCAAATAAATAATGGTCGTGGCTTGGAAGTAGCAGGTATGCCTCCAGAAACTCCTGTGAAAAGTCCAAAGTCAATTTCAGAAGCTTTTTTCTTTTTTCTTGG
>NW_026623431.1:1146015-1160910 GCF_030028575.1 Malurus melanocephalus
CAGGTACCTCAAGTATATAAACGATGAGAAATCCAGATCTGGATCTTGTCAGCACAACTGATGGTACTCCTGAAGTTTCCATTCTTCAGCCCATAGATGAGAATTGAATTAATGAATTGTTATTTTTCCCTTGATAAAGATTTGATTTAGTTTTTAATTGCTTGGTTAGCAAGTCTTAGCAATTTTTTWGTGTTTCCACAATTGTCTTTGTGCTTTAAGTCTTGGGGTTTTTGGAACAGAAATCTTCAGCAAGCTCAAGCTGCAAGTGGTCAGCCTCTTGGGGAGCCACAGCCAACTCATATCTGGCTGGAGATTTATTAGGAATAGTTGAAGCAGTTACTGCTCTCAGATGTCCTGCAGCTCTTCTCTTGAATGACTGAGTAGGGATATCACTGCAATGGCACCTTGCACTGATCTACTGAGATGAAAAAATCTGCCATCCCTGGGTTGGGGCTGGTCAAATATTAAATCATTTATTAGTTATTTGGAAAATCCAGTTTTTCAAGGGTGCTTCATCTTCATGGCAGTAATTTCACTGTGATGTCATGGACATCATATAGAGGTTGTTCAAATGTTTTTTTACTTATAATTTACTTAATGGATCACATATATATGTATATATATATATATATATATATATATATACGGCTTGTGAAACATGCAATGATTGATTTCTGTTCCAGAAGGCTCAGTTCTACAAGCCTGTAGATATTTTCCATTAGGCACATGATATCAAAGATGTTCACATATTGCGGGTTGAATACTAATGTTATGCTTAAGGCTCTRGGCCATAAAAAATGGAAGTTTTTGTGGGTAAAGTGTGTACTCACAGCTGCACTTTWATGCAGTAGCTAGGAAGGTAACAAAAGAATCTAAGTTTTTGCTCTTCCAGTGCTCAGAACATGGAATTTCTAAAATTCATAGCAACTTTGCACGGTTTTTAAACTTTATTTACCGTTCTCTTTTGCTGACTAACAGATGACTTGAATACTGATGAAAACACGCCCCTTAAATTTGCAACTCAGCACTATAGCCTCAGGCACGTGTTAACAACTCCTTAGAAAGTATTTCACAGTCTTTAGGTATTTCCACATCACTTAGCATAGCATTGCATTTAAATACAAGTTTTGTCTTATGCTAAGCAGCCATGAACTTTTATGAAAGGAATGTGAGTAAAATGTGTCTTTATGCTGTGGTTTGGTTTGGAGTTTTTTTCTTCCAGTCCACAGCTGTCGTTTCTCCCTATTTTGAGGTCTAAATGATGAAATCTGCTCCCAAACAGCCAAACAGTCAACAGAAATTGTACAAGTAGTTTGAAATGAGAATTAATTTTACACATCCATAGCTGCTATTATTATGAGAATATTTTATGATGCACTAGTTGTGAATATGTAGGTTCTTTATAAATTAGGTATTTTTAATAAAATATTTAGTATAAATACCAACAAGATAAATACTCCTTTTTAAGGCCTAACAATTTTAATTCTAGCCAGATTTGTGTGGAGTCAGTGTCAGAATGCTGATRATTGAATCAATGATAACAAACCACAGTGGATATTTTCTGACCCTGATATGCTGAAATACACTGAAAACTAAAAAATACAATAGTTTGAGTTACTATCGTCATAAAAATACTATGACAGCATGATAATTGAATATACAGGAATGGAAATATGCTAAGAATTAGYATGAAATTCTGTTTCTACTGACCTTCATAGGATCAGAATTTGTTCCCGATGGTGAAGATCAAATTCCCTGCCATTTAAGTGCATTCCCTGCACTTGTTTGCCTAGGCCACTCCTTATTCCACCATCCCTTACTCAGATAGGGACATTCCTGTRTTCCCATTCCTGCATCTGAGACCTGAGCTGGGTCAAACCCAATGAAAGAGTTGCCAGGTTGGTTTTCAATTAAATTAATATTGGCTTGCTTCACAGGACTGTTAAATGAGTGCAGGAAGATTGCAAAACCAGCAACACAGTGTTAGAWTAGCTTCAGCTGTTACAGAACTAAACCTTGGTTATTTCTCACTTTTACAGGTTCTTAGCTTTGTCAGRGACACACGGGAAAATCTGAAGGAAAGCTTGAATGTCATAAGGCAATTGGACTAGTAACCACTCATGCACTTTTCATGCCCCAGCAATAAGGAATTGTTGCAGAATTCCTCTATTGCTTCTGTGTGTTGGCAGGAACTGTGGGAGTAAAAAAGCCAATACCAAGTAAAGGCTGTTGACACTTTAGGCTGAAGAGCATAATTGGACCTTTAATTTCTGTGCTCTTCTCCAAATAYATATGTTAATCTCAGATGGTCTGAAACACCATGTTATCTGTTAAAATACTGTTGTTAGTCCCCCTTCTCCCGAAGCTACATCACTTTTTATGTGTGAATCAACACAGCTTTACCTGAAACTATTAGTAATACAAGGAKATGATATTATTAAACGAAATCCTACTTTGGCAAAGATAGTTCTTGTCAATACCATTGACATAAATTCGTTTCTCTAGTACCCTCAGTGCACAGAAAAAAAGGAAAATAATATGTAATTTTTTTTGGGAAACAAAACCCAAAAGTAAAATATCCTGTTTTATCAGCCCAGTCTGCACTTTTACCACTAATACTCTGTTTAGGACATCTTGTCAGGAAATGTGTAAGAAATAATTTGAGGAGATGACAAAATAATTAGCAAGTGGAGGGAAGGAAGGAGTTTCTACCCAATTAAATTGGAAACACAGAACAGGCGCATAAAAGTGAATTTCACAGGAATAGGCAGTTACAAGTGATCCGCGGGGAGGCAATTAGATCCTTCTCACCCTCTTAAGGGGGACAGACATTGAAATCAAGAGGCAATTGATTTAGAAGAGATAGAAGAAATGTTGCATAATTAACCCATGGCATTCTTTGCCTCAGGCTTGTTTCCAGTCGAATTCCTTCACTGAATTCAGTTACACACAAGGTTAGCATTTAAGATGCTATATACATTAGAACACTCCCTGTAATTGCCTTAAGTAAGAAGAAAAAGATTGTTTTCCTGGTTAAAGACATAAGGTATGCAYCACCTGGAAGTACACGTAAACTTCCCATGTGAAACATTGCCTGAATATGGCGTCTCTGAGCACAGAGCTTTGACTCGTGTCTGCAGCGTTTTATGGGCTATGGTTACTCTGTTTTATTCTATTGAAAATTATCTTGCCTGAAACAAGTGTTACAGAGGCTTGAGAAACCATATGTATTTATACCGCCGTATTTCACAACAGCCTAAACCAAATTAAATGAAGCAATTGACTATCGAGCAGTTAAAGTGTCATATAAAAGGATCTTTACCTTATATGGGATTACAAAACAGAGTTGTCATGTAACAGAACACCTTCTACRTTTGTTACAATGACTGCTGTGCTGTAGATACTCTTGTTGTCAGCAATGTTTCCACGCCTGCTGCCACGCACCGGAGAAGCCATACCTGTGTTACTCCCAACAATAAAAAGAATACATAGCTTCTAAGCCAGGAAAGCTTTTGTTCTTCMCGGAGACAGATTATACACTGTCTTTCAGTGAGACACAGCTACWAACAAAACATATTCCTTTCTAAATGCTCGTTGTTGATTTGGTCTGACAAGAGAGGCTGTAATATTTGGTTACTGTGCTGTTATCAGCATGAGGAGAAATGTGAGAGTATAGTGGAGAAAAATAAAAAGGAAGTTTCTGATTGTACAATGATTTTTAGCTATTAAAAGAAAAAGAAGAATAAAATTGAGCATTATGACCAAACAACCTTTTTTAAAAATACATGTACTTCCAGCTGTCACTCATGTACCTGGGATGTCCCTAAGGGTTAGACAGTGTTCTTCATCTAATGAAGCTCTTGATGCCTTATATGGGATTCAACTTTGACATCAACATTTTATTTTGGGTCGTGGTGCTCTTTCCTACATGCTGTTTTTGCAGCTGATGATCGGCCACTCCATTTATAGTTGTCACGTTTCTCTGGTGACCTGGTCTCTGCTCCCTGTAGCATACCACTAATGCCACTGGTGAGAGCCAGAATAATTTTGACYGCCACGTGACATGCACAGGGGAAGATACAACTCTCTGGGATGCAGTAGCTTTCCCGTGCCATTCCTGTACTTGCTTGGATTCGCTGTGCTCTGGTTTCTAACAGCTTGAATCCAAACTAAACTTGTCAAAGCTGAGTGTGTTAAGGAATGCCATTTAGGCCTCAAAATAAGGTTGCTTCATTTTCAGGTGTTGTGAACACAATTCCTCACACCCTCATTCCCTCATTAAGGGAGGGTATGGTGTGTATGTGGCACCACTATAAAAATCAGACCTATAACAGAAACTTAGCTAAAAGTAATTAACTTGAGGCACCCACTCATAAAAATGTTGCTCTTCTGATAGAAGCTTAGTTAAGGTTCCTATAGTATAGGGAATATTTCTTGTCTTGAGGCAGAAGATATTTCTTTCTTCTAATACTAATATTAATCCTGTGCTGGATTGCTTTCCAAAAATTGGAATCAGAACACAGTTTCTCCATTCTACATTAACAAGCTCTTTAGAAGCTGGGTTTTGTTCTCATTASTAGAGCAGAACCATACTCTTAATTAAGCAAATGAGGCTGACAAAGACTAACATATGCAAATTAAAAAGAAGCCTGGTAGGCAAGAGGAACAAAAAGAAGGCAAAAGACTTCAAAAAAGCAGTGGTGTCAGAGAATAATTCATCTAACTACAGGGAACTTCTGAAATGATGAAGAAGGATTTGCATCAGATGTGACAATGTATCCAGAAAAAAAGAGAAATCCCAAAGCTTTACTCAGGGCTCTGGAAGAGGSACTATCTCATCTCCATTATGTAAACCACCAAAATGTTCATTTACATGGGAGATTATTCAATCTAGCATGGGAACTCTCAGCTGGGCAACATTTATGAGGATAGMGTTGAATTGAACTGTAGACAGGTTAGTATCATTTTCCATGTAATGAAAATCTGATTCCAAACTATTTAAGTAGCCTTCAGAGACGTTTGTTTTCTATGTTTCTCTGAGTTTGATTTTAAGCAGAGTCTGCCAAGATGACCCCACTGAAAGGGCAATCAGAGCTTCTTAACTGGGAAGCTCCTTAAGTGAGATTAGATTAACTCCATTTGTAACCAATTTCTTAAATTGCTACAGTCGGCCATTCGATATGTTAAGTGTCAAGAAACTCTTCCTATTGAACAGAAAATAGTTCTAATTCCAGTGTCTCTAAACCCCAGTAAGAGTCTTTTCAACTTTAGGTCCATGACATTCAAAGATCTACCAATTTAATAGTTGCTAGACAGGACAAAATGAAAACTTTTTTTTTTTTTTTTTCCCTATTTCAGAATGCTTTCATGCACATATAAAAAATGCAATACAAAGTGGCAAAATAAAAATCAAATTCCTCTGGAAAATCTCCTGTGGTCTTCTTAGATCTATTTGCCTGTGAGCAGATGTAGAATTGTTTTTCTAATGTGGAGTTATTTATGCTTTAGAAGTGGATTGCTAAATATAGTTGATGATGATCTAAATTTCTCCTAGATTTTCTGCATCATATATAATAACTAGCTTTTACAGAGCCTAAAGAACCAAAAGCTAAAAGCGTCAGCACTGAACTGTCAGGAAAGCAACGGTGATCTATCTACTGTAGAAAGACAAAGGCTTACATSCTTAAGGGAATTAAAAATCTAAATCCTGTTTAAGTTGCCTTCTTTCCACTGAAACCACTGAGAATTAGGCCTTTAAATAGAACTTAAAACCTAAATCTCTGTGGTGTTGCACCAATGTCATCATCTGCAATATCTGTGCATATAATGGAAACACCATAAGGAGGCATCAATCTGGTTTATCAAGTCATCTGTTAATTGTTGTACAATCTGTGGGCATCTTTGGGCTACATAATAATTGTAAATGGAGGAAAAAAACTTTTGAAATAGTTTACTTGGTGACATATGAGGTGACATGTCTGTGAATTACTGTAGGCATACACATTTTTTGGATCACTCCATGTTAGCATATAGGGAAGAATTTTTAATTTTTAGAAAGAGAACTTCCTGATTTTGATGATGATTTTGCAGGTTGTCAGGCCTGTCCTTAGACAGGAGGCTTAGCAGCATTTACTGAAGGGACATTTAATTGTCCTGTGGGCTTGTTTGTTAGACAACAATTAAGTGACAGTCCTTAATGAAAAGACAAAATTCTAGAAATAATTGAATTTGTGACACAGACCACTTCCTGTTCTCAGTCACATCATCACTTCTGTCATAAAGGAACTATGCAGAATCACTTGGTGCTAAGAGGATTGCACTATAGCAATAGTAACAATTATTTTAAGAATTAAAAAAAAAATTGGTCTGCTGATTTCAAGAGCTAGCTCAGTGAAATTGAATATATTAACAAAGGAGATACGTGTGCCAATAATGCTTTCTCACATGTTTAGGCTTAAGTACCCTCTAAAAACAMAATAGATTGAACTGTAGTTCCTTTGTGGGGGTTTGGGTTTTTTTTCCCTACAGGTTTAACTAATCCTTCTTCAGAGAAAGAAAGTTCTGGGCTTTTCCCTTTGGTTGATCCCTGCTTTAGAAAATCTAGGCAGTGAGTGATCCTGTGTCGTTATTTGGCCCATATGAATATCATTTACTCTGCTCCTGACAACTTMCTCTAGAGAAAAAGCAGACAGGAATTCACACAATACTGCTGAYGAGAGACAGTTAAGTGAGACATACTTATTAAAAAAGAAATAGCTTTGACTACTAAGCAAAGCAGGAGAGTCAGAACATGAAATCTGTTTTTATACAAACTCACGATAAAAAAATAAATCTATCACTTGTACAGCTCTGTGAGATCTACTGATGAAAGGCTTTTCCTAAATGCAGAGAATTATAATATAAAGTAAGCTGTTAAGAAATTATGTCACGCTGTAGAGATCACAAGCAATCCATGAAAAAAGGCAGTGTCACGTGTCATTCAGAAGCCTTTATGAACCTGCAGTGACTCTTGCTAGGCTGGCAGAGCTTACCTGGGCTGACAGTGTGTCTGTGGTGGGTCACAATTGCCCCCAGTGACAACTGTGTTCAGACTTTCCATGGTACTGAGGGCCTGACCTCTATGCTTCTCTAACTTATATGAGTTATTTGACAATAAAAAGGTTTGGATGTTGGATAAAAATGTGATTAAGTGAYCTTTGGAGATGGTCTGGTCCCGTCCTCCCTGGTCAAAATAGGGTCAGATAGTATAACTTTAGCTAACCTTCAATAAACCCCAAATTCTAACTACACTATTTACTCTTTAGCAAACCRTGCWTWATTTGCATGCAGAAACACAGATATRCAGAGGCACACACCTTGTTCATGCACACCATTTCATTCAGAAAGGTATTATAATTAACACTATATGATCTTAAAAGGCTGATGACCACATCTGAGTTATAAATAAATGTTTATTAAAACCTATGTAATATTGCAAGCAGCTATGTTTTGCACAAAGAGCCTAGTTTCAGTGAACTTACTTAAACAGAGGAAGCCCAGAGGGCACCTATCTCAGAGACTTGTGATACAGGATCACACCATAAATGTTTAAGGAATATAGAATAAATTCACTCTTGATGCTTGAGTATCAAAACTAAATTGCTCAGAGGATGAATTTTCATCTTACTTTGCATCAGTGTTGGTTTTGTCTGGAAACATCGATTCTTGCATCCTTAGGTGCTACTCCACTTTTACACAAATGTAGGAGAGCAACTAGGAGTRCATTATCCCCTCTCCTCTTCAATCCAAATTACTCTGGCAGCACATTCAAACACTCTTCATTCTAGGGCAACCAGAATGGATTAAAAAAACTTTTAAAATCACCCAGTTTATGAGTCCCAATACGCCACAGTAAATTATGTGTTAAAAGCTTTGGGTTTGTGGGTTTTTTTTTTTGTTTGTTTTTGTTTGGTTTCTTTTTGTTTGTTTGTTGTTTTATTTTTGGTTTTTTTTTTGTTTTGTTTTGTTTTGTTTTGTTTTTCTATTGCCCTTTCAGGAATTTTGAAGTTTTTATGGTCTAAAAATATTTCTGGCAGATGGTTAAATCATTCAGACGCTGGTTCCCTGATGTAAGAAAAGCAAATTTATAGGTACGATATATTCTCAGCCATGACCTCCAGTGCCTAAAAGCAATTATTTAGCACATCAAGCTTTGCAGGGCTCAGCATCAGGAGCACAGTGATAATCCTGCCATGGCCCAGTACATTGCTGTATTGTGTCTGTAAAGAACCAGATACTGTAACAGGAGAGGGGGTTATTGAGGGGGTTTTGTTAGTCACAGTTTTCACTTGTTCTGAGAATCTCTAGAGTCACAATGGCCAATATTTTTGACTCACAATGGCCAATATTTTTGAGTCTCCTGTTAAAATTTGCAAGTGGATCTGTAGAACATACATATTTTTGAGCAAACAGTTCTGTGAGCTACCATGTGTGCCCTTCAGGATGTTCACCTCATGAATTTTTCATTAATATTTTCACAGGATTTCACTAGCCAGTAGATTTCTCTCTCCTTTCTCACACATATTATTTACCAGAAGAATATGGACAAAAATAAGCAAGTCAGGTGAGGAGTGCCAAGGGCCCTCTCTCCAAACAGGGTTTTTACTGTTCTGGTGAGGTGAGTGAACACTGCCAGGGAAGCCTTTCTGGTGATATCGGACCTTCCAGACAGGGGCTGTGCTAAAACTGATGAACAATCATCARTGCTGTTGAGAAGTTTATCGACAGATCATTAGGTGCTGATACCTTGATGTCCAGGGCAGGTTTAGACTTGAGTCAAGAAAAGATCTCTGCTCCACTGCATCAAGGAGACCAGGAGACTGGAAGCTCTTGGAGAGGCTGCAGAGATACCTCATCTCTGACTGAGATTCTGTGTCTTGGAGGTGTAGTCTAGAACTGAACRCAGCACCAACAAATAAATGCTTGCCAGCCACCTTTGTCATCTGAGTGACTCATTCTGAAAGCAGAAAATAGAATGTCATTTGAGCAGCAGTTTTTGCCTGYTTATTTTAGGCGTCTGATCCAGCTGCTAGTGAGTCTGTTCTATTGATTTTGGGAAGAACTGACTATGGGAGTCCTTTTCTCTGCCCCRCTTTGTCATACTACAGGGGAATATAGGACTGGAAATGATTCTGTGTGCATCAGTTATTATSCTTTACTATTATAGACATGGTACAATGAAAGACTCAAACTCCAATTTAGTACATCTGGGTTGTGGCTTTTCCTTTCACTGGGGAAGCAGGTGTGAGGGGAAGGTATTGAGAGGCCTGATAGTCCCTTCTCAGCCACTTGGGGACTCTTCCCATGCTGCCCAGGWTGCCATTTCAGACCCTTCTTAGGCATGTCCTTCCCAGGCCCAATGATGCTGTAGGATGCTGGTGTCCAGCCCAACCCCAAGATCCCCTGAGCCAGACCCACACATGGGCTGAAGGCTTGGCCTGGCCTTGGGCTGTTCCTGTCCCCAGGGAGGTGCCAGGTGCCCAGGGCTGAGGCTGGCCTGCTGTCCCCAGAGAGGTGCTGGGTGCCCAGGGCTGAGGCTGGCCTGCTGTCCCCAGGGAGGCGCTGGGTGCCCAGGGCTGAGGCTGGCCTGCTGTCCCCAGGGATGTGCCAGGTGCCCAGGGCTGAGGCTGGCCTGCTGTCCCCAGGGTGCTGCTCTTGGGAGCCCTGATGACCCCTTGGGGATCTCTCACCTGGCCTCATTGTGCCCTGACATCTCTTTTGTATCCTCYATTGCCTCTGGAAGACTGTTCTGTTTCAAGCTCAGTTTACTTCTTATTAAGGGCTTTTTTTTTCCTAGTTTTCTGTCCGAAAGCTATTTATTATGAGCCTATAATTAGTAGTGAAAAWTTTTTCTCTCGCTTTGGAAGAATTTTCCTTTCATAACAATGTAATGATGTGTTTGTAATCAATGATTATATCAATTCTCAGTTCTTCTTGGATGCATTGAATAAGCCAAACCACCCATATGTGATAGGGTCTCCAAGTTCAGTGTCATCCTGGCCATTTTTCAGTTTATGTCTCAAGTGTGAGAGATTGGAAAGAGGTGCATTACCCCAGGGAAGACAGCAGAAATGTTTTACGAAAGAACATTGATATTTTGTTATCTCTGCTTGTAACATTGTAGTTAAAACATCCAAGGATCATCTTTGCCTTTCATCGACATGCTGAGATATCCTCTCATTTGGCACATCTGGACTCTCTTGCCTCCAAACCATGAGATTCCAGCTTGAACATCTGTACAGTAGGAGCCCAAGGACACAAACGTCTGCTGTGTTCCTGTTGTCTTCTCTGCTCCCTGATGCTGACAARAAATGGGACAATGAAGAAAGAGAGAAGCACAGACAGCAAATTCCCAAAGAGTTCAGGAAAATGACACAACACTCTAGGGAAGACCAAGCTATAATTTTGAAGTGTGCTTTGTAAAAAAAAAATCAAGGTAGTTTAAACAGAATGTTTCTGATCTCAGGGAAGTCTCTAACTGTCTGGAGACCACCTGTGGGCCACTGCTGCAGGCTGTGGAGACACATTGGTTTCTGTACAAGTGACATTTCACATTAGTCAGTGCATGAATAAGCACTGATTAATAAGCACATCTTGAGCTTTGCAAGCCTTTTTGTTTTCCTTTTTTTTTTTTTTTTTTTTTTTTTTTTTTTTTTTTTTTTTTTTTTTTTTTTTTTTTTTGTAAATGTAATTTCATATCTGGCATCTTAGTAATTTCAAAAAAACACCCTAATGGTTCCTAGCAAAACTGTGCACAGGATTGCTGCTGCTCTTTCACAGCAGTGCAGAAGCAGTAACTTGTGAGTAATCATGACACAGCACACAACTTTGATCTTAGTACAGAATGCTTTTTGTGCACACATTAGAAATATTTTAGATTAACTCAAATAATTTTTCTTTTTTTTTATTTGTACCAAAAAGACCTTTGAAACTTGAGTTTGCAATTGTTTGCCAGAAATTCTACAGCAACTCTCCTGTGCCTATTAGTAACATCAGTGCAGAGCTCAGTATTTGAAGACTACAAGCAACAAAGCAAGGCTGACTTTAGGCAAGCTTGTTCATCCATTGTGCTCTTTTTTTTCTGCTTTCACCTGAGGCATTCCAGCTCAGACAGCACAAGTACAGAGCCCTTTTTGAATACTGAAGTGGAAATTCTGACATTGAAAGTTCCCTCAAATGGCGAGATTGAGGTCCTAGTCTCTTTAGGGAAAAGAAGACACACTTTCTATGCTAAAACCGTGGCAGAAAAAATGTGCTACATTAATGATGGAATGWGTAACACCTGAGTTCTAAAGCCTTGTGTACTCTTTCCACACCAATATTTGTATATATACAAATGTATATACTCTTCTCACTATAATTTGTCAGCATTTCCCTGTTCTGTCTCCTGTAACACCCTTTGCACCTGTGATGCCTTCAGCAACCCCTACTTAAGCTAACCAACACTTTCTCACCAAGTGTCCTTTACACTGCCTAAGAATGCTGCCCTCAGTATGGAGCTGTGCTGATGCTGTTTGGTTTTGCCAGGGCAGCAGAACACTGTCGAGTTTATACTGGAGCCTTTCCTTGAGGGACACTGATTTTGGTTGCTTTTGAAGTTGTGCAAAGCCACTGTAGGTGTGACAGTCACACAGTGCTGTGATCTGCCAGTGGAGAAAGAGCCTTGAGAGGAGAGGAGAGGAGAGAGTCTTGAAAAGACAGGGGGAAGAAAGACCCCAGGAAGATTTCCTGGGGTTCTCCGTGCTCATGTGAGTTCTCTGTGTACCTGCCATCTGTGTTTCTGGGCACGAAGACAAGAAAATATATCATATATGTGTGCCCTGTGTGCATGCACCTACTGGGGACACATCTCAGCCTCACTGCTGGTTGGGCATGGACACGTGGATAGTGCAGCCTCAGCTCCTGGGCTCTTAGATCCAGCATGGAATTTTGCCTTCTGRTTCTTRKCCWTCAGATGGAAATGYTTTCTGATGAYACAGCTGGSCYGAACCCAGTGWAATATATTGAAGACAGGGTATGTTGGAGCACTGCCTTAGCACTCTGAAAGGCTTAAAAGCATAACAACTTTTATTCAATAAATGTTTAATTTCTTAAGTGAAGGAAAAGAGTAGAGTTTTTATGTTTTCTCAAAGAAGGATGAACCACTGTTAAAGGAGTATTTATAAAAAGGTACATTCTGACTGTGAAGGCATGTTTTTTGGCAGAATTATTAAAAAGAACTAAAACAAACCACCTCTAGACGCTGTGTAACAGCATTATTTGATTTTTGATGTAGACAGACACCATCTGATAAGCCTCCCACGTATCAGAAAGCCTGACTTCTCCTGGGGGATTGGGCAGAGGCAATGCTGACAGGCAAGCAAGCATCAGGGAGAAGCAGCTCTTGCTTCTGACATGGGTTTCATCTTACTTCCAGGGCCTTTCTACCAGAGATACAGAGTTCTTTTAATTTTTAAGAACTGTTTCCCTTACAGATCTGTGAGATTAATGGCAAGTGTCAGTTGATGTGGAAATGAGTTCAGGATCCTCTGAAACTGTGCCATAATCTAAAAATAAAAGGAGAAAGAAGGGCTTTTTGCTTTTTTTTTTTTTTTCTCTCTCTCTGTTAGAAAGCAGTCATGCAATATTAACTTCAGCCCAGCAGAACTGGGGGACTGAGAAATGCAGATGRTGCAAGAACTTGAAGCGTGTCTGAACCACGGAGGTGCCAAGAACACAGCACTGAGTGAGCAGCTTGGGAGGCAGCAGCTCTGCCACGAGGTCAGTGTAAATTTGAGAGAGGGTTTTCCCTCAGTGTCCTGGCCTAGGGCTTTTCTCCAGGAGCTGYGGCTTCTGTAGACACTCCTGATTCAGTGTGTGACTATCCTGCTGGTGTTCTCCTGGCAGCAAAGCACAACAGGCTGGAAATGCAGGATTTCTTCCTTGTGTTAGTCAGACCAGGCATGTTCCCTGCAGTCATCCTGCAGCATTGCAGGGGCTGCTGACGTGTTCCACTCTCAGGAAGCWCAGCAGGAAATGCAGCCTTTTGGCTTGCACGGAAGGTGCATTCTTTGGCCTCTCTGAAGGAAGCAGAAGAAAGCTCACAATGGTTCTTGTTTAGGGCTGGGGGAAGTATGAGTGTTTCTTTAACTGTTACCATGACATTTTGTTCTGGCAAACCAGAGAAATTCGATAGAGTGTACCAAAACAAATCCTGGTGGTTAAGCTGATTCATTCCTGTAAAGARAGAAGTCCCCATGATGATTGCTCTTGTACCTTTCTGGAAACAGGGATTATGGCTGGAGTGGAAATGTTTACTAGATCCCTTCCCTMAGCTGCAGAAATGAGTGAAGAAGACTGACAGTATTTCAGATCTGGCAAAGTTAATGTACTGCATCCTTATATGGCTCAACATCATGGGTTTGCATCATTGAACCGAAAGGAAAAAAATCCTTTTTAGGAAACRTTTAAGGTTACACAAAAAGGTACACTATGGCATAAGGATTATTTTGAGAGTAAAAATAAACATCATGAAACTAAAGATATAGTTTGAGATGCTGCCAAAATACTGTTCTGCTTGTGCTGCCTGTAGATCACGGAGCATTAATAAATTAATGAAGAGAGGAGTCCTTCTGAAAAATCAGCAAAAGCGTAATTAGAATGTCACAGCTTTAGGGGAAACTATRCAAAGGCAAAATGGAGAAATCCACTGTTACAGATGAAGAATGCCTGCTTTATGTCTCAATGCAATTTCTTTGAAAATTGAGATGTCTGGCAGATTTTGCCTGTTAAGCAGAYGATAAATAACTCAGAATTTTTCTTACAAGTGGTGCAGCAGTCCCTGAGAACAATAGCTTCTGGTGACATCTGATTTATGAAAAACCTAATCCTTAAAAACATAGCTAAGAACTGCAGATGGCAGTTCAGAACCTCTGAAACCACTCATGGAGATTTAACTGAGCAGCCTAATGATTTTGACTATCTATCTGTGTCATCGCTGTGAGGAGAAACCCTAATCAGCAGCTTTAGATAGCGCACACACTGCTGRTGAGAGGCTCAGACAGACAGAGACAAAGGTGAAAAAAGGAGTCGTGTTCTTCCTGTTTCACAGCCACAGAGACAAAGGCACAGGGGAACTGAGGAGTTGTGGCACTCCATTCCTGTGCTAGCAAAGTCATCGTGCTCCCTCGCCTGTGCCACACTATCCAAAAACTCAGGCAGATTCACTAGAATGGAGTTGGATCTCAGAGCAGTTTGTAAATTTGAAAATGGCTTTCAGCCCCTTCCTTGAAGCCATCTCTTCTTCAGGTTAAACRAACCCAGCTCCCTCAGCCCTTAGGGCAGGTGCTCCAGCTTCAGACRTCCTTGGTGAGGATGAGATGCTCCTTTGGGAGGCCTCATATATCTTTCTGGTAGTAGGTGACCCMAAACTGGACACTGTAATATCTCTTTCAGATTGCTTGGGTTCAGAAAATGCACTGCTCAGTTAAAAAAAAATTGCTTCTTCTGAAGTATTCTTGGTGGGTAAGAACTACAGTATGAAACYGTGAGTTTCAATGTTTGCAGAGTACAAAAATCTAGTTAATCAAATCTTGAAGTTACTCACTTTTAAGAATCAATAAATACTTCCAAAGGGTTCTATGATTTGTAAGGCCAGAGTTTCTAAATATATAAATTCTCTGTATTGGAGTAAATGACAACCTCTGATTCTTGAGGATTCAATACAATTATTTCCTAGAGATCAAAAATTCTCTAATCATCCACAGCATCATTTTTTTCTACCTTCTTAGCAAAATGTTATTGAAAAGCTGCTAGGCTAATTGGATACTCATTAATTTAATACAACATTTTTTCCCTCTCTTTAACATTCATCCACCT
>NW_026623431.1:1161006-1196488 GCF_030028575.1 Malurus melanocephalus
TTTTTATTTTTAATTGGTCAGTGTTTTTCATGATGTAACCTTAATACACTAATTCCAATCCCTCAGGCTATGTCTGGGTCAGTAGGAGAGAAAGCGGGGATTTCCTTTGCACCATGCTGAAGGACGATAAAGGTTTAACCCTGCATATGAATGAAATGCTGCAATGACTGAAGGAAGTCCTTCATCACTCTCAGACAAGAATGCAAAGCATGCGGAGTGTGAAGAGGCTGCTGCCCTGCGCTTCCCCACCAAAGTGATCCGTGGAACTGTGGCACTGGGAGCCCTTCCATCCTTCCTGCCAGCCATGGTCACAGGCAGAGGTGTCTGAGCACATTCCCCGTGTGTATTCACTCTGACATGATGTGAGGGCAGAGCTGCAGCTCCCTGGCATTCATCCCTCTGGGGACTCTCACAAGGAATCGAGCCTTTCTCCTTCACCGACCCTCTCTCTTCAGGSGTCAGTCTGCATCTGGAACCATAGTACTGAAAACAGGCTGAAGAAAAGGGCGAAAAGTATTTACACCAACAGGAACAAAAGGTTTATGTTCCTGATATCGCRAGCGACAGGACTGTGGCAGCGCGGCACCAAAGCAGCAGTGCCCGGGAGYGCAGTGCCAATGACATCTAGTGACAGCAGCACGGAGAGGCTGCCAGCCGCGACCTGCTCCGCTCCGCTTTCCGACGGATCCTGATGTGTTTAGTTCTGTTTTCTAGATGATATCACAATTCACTCCCGCTGCCCCGCTCCTTCACCTCACCATATTCCCTGTCATAATCTTTTTCGAACTGATTTTTCTGTCGGATATTTGCTTTTTGGTTGTAGCGGCCGTAATACTTGCAGGGGTTTTGTGCCTCAGTTCTGTTGCTCACCTGCCTGGGAGTGCTTGGTGTAGAGGTGGGACCTGCAGCACACCCCCAGCTGCATTTACAATGAAAACAGTCRGCCGTGTTCAGTAACCATCTTGCTGATGACATATTCTTTCTTTTACTTGGTTATAGAAATTATGACCAGCTGACAATCTTGCTGGTCTGTGCCACATATATAATTGCATTGTTTTTATCCATTCAATCTGTCACAAGCAAGGGAGACAATACTCGTGTTTCCAAACATTTAGAGTATCAGGWTTGATTTTCCAGTGGCAGAACTACCACACAAGACAAGTGAGTGCTGGCAGCCTATAGCCTCTGTAACCTGGTATAGCTACTCCAAATGCCTAAGCAATAAAGTATTTTTACTGTATGCTCAGCAGAAACCTAGTTTTCTACGGGATTCCGTTATTACCTTGGATGCCAAGGGAAGAAATATCTTTGGGACAAGAGCTTCTGTTGAAGAATCATGACTTTCTTTCCTCCTGTCCTGGAGATGGGCAGAGAGTACAGACAGACTGACTTGATCCAGTGACGTAAAAGTATTTAGGAGTTTTACTATTTAGGGAATATGCCTAAAAATATTGAAAACAAAAGCTTTAATTTAAGGAAGTGAAAAGAGCAGTTAGACAACAAATTGTGCTTCTCCTTGTATCTACTTGACACAAGTTTAAAGGAAGTGTGAGTTTGGATATGATGTCAGCTTGGGTCACATTATCTGTAACTCTGCCAGAGATCCTAATTTCCAATGCTCATCCCTAGCAATGACCTTGAAGGCTTTTCACAGTGATCAGGTTTTCAGAACTCACAGTCACCTGTGCTTTGGGTAAGGCTAAATTGGTAAAGATATTGGAAGGAATTCATCAGCCATTTATAAATGTTCCTAGACAATGGAGATGATCCAGCTGTGGCAGTCTCTCTCTAAAACAAGTTAAAGTCTGACTTAACCTCTTGATGAGAATATATTTTAGACTCATTAGCAGAGTACTAGTGTGATTCACAGATAATGAGATCAGGTGAAAAATGAGAACAGTACAAAGTTTAGAAGCATAAACAGCAATGGCAAAGACATGGTTCTCCAGTGTGCATGGATTTTTCTTCATATATGATCAGAGTGACACTGCCACCTTATAAAATTTCCTGCTCAAAATCACAATTTTTGTCAAATGTTATGTCAATGTGTAGCAAGAAAACAGGAAAAATCATCAGCCAGTTGTAGTCTCAAGTCTTCTCTTGTTAGCAAACATGACACAATGAARCAGTGGGCTCAGTGAACTAGGAAGRACACATAAATCCAATTTAAAATGTTCCTGAAGTCTGAAGGTCTCTGTGGCTCAGATTTCAGAGGATGGTATCATTAATCAGTGCCTGTCTGCAGGGAGAGTTCTTGTTCAGAATGACAAGATTCAGAATTTACTCTTCCCCACTGCACTCACTGTTGAAATGTGGAGCCAATTACCAAATATTTATAACCTTTGTCTGCATCCCTTTTTACTGAGGCATGGAGACATTCCAGTAGATTTGATTTCTTTAAACTGATGCTCATTCACTTGCCAATCTCATGCCTGTTTATGTTGTCTCCTGGGAACTTAGRCTGAGTTTTAGGATTTTCTGCCCCTCTTACCAAGCAAAACTGGTGAGTTCATATGTCTGTGACAGTGTTCCCAGGAGTGTTCCTGGCATCCCCAGGAGTGTACACCTGGCTTCCAGGAGGCAAGAAGTAGCGGAGATGTCCTCTGAAATAATTTCTCAATAACTGCTATTAAGTTTACTGCTTTTCTGCCTTAAATAACATAAAAGAAAAACAGATTTTTTTTTCTGTGTTTTTAAGTAGTTGCCCCTCTCTACTAAGCTGATTGCATTTTAAAATTTCTGTTATTAGAATGACATTATATTCTGTTATTGGTTACTGGGTTTTCTGCATCCTTTGTGGAAATGTCAGCTCAAGGTTTGCTTGAAGGGCTTTCTGTTGCAGCTGCTAATGTAAATGCAAAGTGTGAGGCTGCCTGCTCCATGCTGGGCAAGGACATGCCTGGTAGCTGGTGTTCCACTCTTTCTAGCAGGACAGAAAAGACATGGGTATCCATTTGTCATTATTCTCCTTGTCTGGCATTACCCTCACTTTCAGCCCATCTCTCTTTCTGGTGTAGGAATCAAAATCTACTATATTTTTTGTAAATAGCTGATGTAAGCTTTTAAATTTTAAATGCAATCAGAAGGTGATGAGAACTCTTGTACTGGGTGCTGTTTGCACGTGGGTATGAGATTGCTGCCCTCAACAGTGCTATGGTGTTGCTACCAGCAATCAACCTCTGGATGGCTGATATTTGGAGAGCTGAAAGGGTTAAGTGTCTGTTTAGCCTTTGTCCATAATGAAGAGCATAATGACAGTACGTCAAATGTGTTTCCTTATGTAATATTGTTTGCTTATTCTAAATTAATTCCAGTTTCCATGTTATCCTGAAAAGAATGGGACAGTGGAATCTTTTAAGCTTTATTGTAGGGACAAATATCAGGATTATGTTGACTAATACTTACTTATATGCTGCATGTCTTAAAAGCACCCCTCTGTAAGTCAGATTGAGACACAGAAATATTGCTAATCATATTTTTTTGCATGGGGAACAAGTTTGCTTAATTCTATTTCTGAGTGATTCTGTTAATTTAACAATTTTTTACAAACAAGTTCTGTATTTTTAGTTATTAGCTATTAAAACCTGCCTTATTGGAATATCCTATAGTACAATTTYGTACTATGTGTATTCAGATTTTTAAAATACGTTCAGGAATTTTCTTGTAACTCACACTTTCTTAGTATTTAGTACAAAAGTTGTGGTACAGGTAAATTGTTTTCCTATATATCTGTTGAGTGTTTGATCCATTTTTAATTATAAGGAAAATAAAAGACTCAAAATTAGTAAACAAAATCCATCTTGCCTATGTCAGACAGCCTATGTGAAAATAAACCAGGAAAAGTGGGAGTTGGATCACAGCAGAATTATTAACATTATTCTTGGTGTATTTAAAAAAAAAACACCAACTTTTGCTTTCCTTGACTGAAATTCGATGAATACAAAAACACAGGTCAAAAAATCTTGAGATGAAAATAGTCATGMTGATTTTGCAAAACCAATAACTGTRAGAGAAGCAACWGGTAGATCAAATATGCTGAAGCTGTAAGGAGTGCCAAGGCTCTCCTTAGGTACAGGGGTCTAACATTGAGCAAGCACCATTTGCCTGGTCAGTAGTGAAGTCCTTGCAAACATCCTTATGCTTTAAATATAAACTGCAGAAACTCTTTTACACTCCAGAAAATGATGCTTGCCAGAGATGATAGAAAGCTGAAGGTACCTGGGAAGAGTCCAGGCACTCCACAGAGCTGCTCCACAGCGTGGGCCAAAAAGAGCAAATGCTCTGAAGGAAAGGGAGGAGTTTGTGGTATGGACCTCAAATCACTACTTCCTGTGTTAATCCTGGAAAATGTCTCAAATGATTCCAGTTATTAGTTTTTCACTGGGGAATCACAAATCCACTCCTGTCCTTGTGCTGTGTGYCCAGAGCTGTGCTGCAGAACGTCCCTGGCATGGCAGTGAGTGACTCCCTGCAGCTCAGGTGTATCACACTAGCGACACCGAGCTTCTTATTTCTGCCCTTAATCCTCTCACTGCTGCCTTTCTCTGCTGCTGCTGAGAGCACCTCCATCCTGTCACTCAGGCTCTGACTGAGGGGAGCTCCTCCCTCCTCCACACCCTGACTTGGCTGTGAAAATGTTTCTGCGCCCTCCCTACAGCTGAATACAGGTTAACCATACCCACAGCCCTTCAAGTATCTTCCCTCCCTTGCTATAACTTCTTTCCTTACACTCTCACTGGGAGCTGTCTTTCTTCACTCCCCATCACTCAAAAAACAACACCCTCCAACATCTGCCTCTGTTTCTCCTTTTCCCTTGTTTCCTCAATCACTTTTAATGTCTCATCTTTGTCTTGAAGGCCCTCGTAGCTCCATCTCGTTCAGCAGTTTGATCTTCTCTCTTACCTTGCTTCCCTTGTTCCAGTAATGGCTCCAGTCTTTTCTCCAGGTTGTTTTCTTCCTTTATTCCTCTCTGCAGGACTTCTTCCACATTGTATTTTTAGAGCCAGACCTGCCATCAGAGGTTCAAAGCTTTCACAAAGAGTATTGTACTTTCATAACTTGTTTCTGGGAAGCTGTCAGGCACGGTCTAAACTTGCCAGTTCTTTAACAAGGTGCTGGTATAAAGGCTTGAATCTCTGATTGGCACCTCCCTGTCTTAACCTATGCCCACCTGTAGGACTGCAAGATTTTCAGGGCTGGCTCTCACTCTGGTCTCTTTTACGAGCTCAACTGCAGGGCTTCGCAAGCTACTTTGTGAGAAATCTGGCCACATATTGCTATACTTTTTAAGATACAAGCTGTATCTTTTTTATKACACAGTATGTATGAGCAACCCTTTTTATATATAGGGTGACACACTTTGCTCTATTGAGAGGGCAAATGGGAATGCAAGTGCATATTTAAGAACAAATTTCATAATAAATGTCCTACTGCCCAGTTGTTGCTTTGATAATGCTTTATAATAACAAGTTTGATTTTCTTTTTTCCTGTAAGTGTTCCAGAATAGGAGCTGAGGGACCTCTCTCTCACTTGTATTTGAAATACCWCTAAATTAGTGTGAAATCCTCTGATGTTTCTTGTCCTCTGATTTCATTGTACCTGAACCTTACAGCTGATGATGTAGACTTGCTAAGGAAGATGATGCTTCTCACTCGCTGCATAAATGATGTCATTTTAATTTATTAAAATATTGTCTTCCATCACTTTTTCTAACAGCTGAATGTGAGACCATACATGGATGGTGGAGCCTGGTGACAACTGAAGTACGATATCCAGTGGCATTCTGCAGTCTAGGAAAGCATTAGTGTTCTCCCCATCTGTTCTCACTTTGTTTGCCTGCCACATAATATTAAAATGCTGGCAGTCTCCAGAAAAACCCAGACTGAATGTTTGCTCCTGTTCTTATCATGTTCAAACAGACTTGCACATGGTTCACTATCACAAATTAGAATAATACGYTCTGATTTAGCTGAAGCATTTCGATGTTACCATGCTTGTACCTGTAATGTGSCTCATAAATCAACACTTTATGAAARTTATTTTAATTAYATGYTTTGTTTAGAAACAAATAGGAATTTTATCAACAGACATGAAAGTCAACATAGTCCACAGCTATGAAGCAGAAGAGCCTGAATCCAATACATAGACATGTACATATAATAAATGGATTATAAATAAAGAGGTTTATARTATTGTATTACTGTTATGTAAAGAAATAAGCAAACAATTAAATATTTTCTTTACTGCTTACTATAATTTAGTCATAAAACTCTAGCTTTTCCAGCCTGGTGAGTGACATCCCCAGAGCAGTATGCACTGTTTGCTAGAGGACAGTAAGTCATTGTGAACAATAAATCTGTCTTTACAGTGAGTAAAACAGGGAGCTGACTCTTGTGGGAACCTGGATGTATTTAATATCTTCACTTTTTTCTCCATTCCAGAATTGTTCTTTAAACTTTTTTTTTTTTTGTTATATTAGTAATGCAGAAAACATAAGGTGCTCAGCGTATGCTGTTACTGCTGTGAAAAATCCAACCCTCTGCAAACACAGRGTTAAACTCTGTGTGTGAGAGAGAATATCTGTGTATGGTGCYTATCACAGCAGCCCTGTGTGTCACTAGGCTGGCCTGAKCAGACAGACAGTGCTCCSTGTGGGATTATAGCACSGGCTGTGGGCAAAAGTGGGACAGMGGGACAGAAGGACAGAGCTGTGTAATCAATGCAGACTCRTTTATTACACAAACAAACATCTCTTCGTGATCCAGACAGATTTTCCTTATGGACAGGTGGTGGTGCAGCCTTCCCTTTGGGCAGATGGGGTTATCAGGCTGATCTGGTTTTTGAAAATATGAGAATTAGGTTTGTAATCATGTCCTTTTATTTGGCTGRGTTTGGCTCTCTGTTCTTAGAGGAGTGCACAGTGACGGATGAGCCCCAGCAGCCTCGCCAGTGCCAGCCAGTTCCCACCATTGCATGATCTCTTCCTACGGGGCCAGCACAGGTGAGATACCCTAAACACAGCCCTGCTCCAACGGGTCAGGCATGGAGTCAGCTTGGCTTGAAGAAAAGTGTTCCAAAGCCAGGTCCTGTAGGCACACTCCACTTTCGATAAACTCTTTGCTTGCTGCTCATTTTACACCAAAACAGCCTTTTCAACCTGAAGATGTTTTGCTGTTAATGGTGACACACAGTCCCATACAGCAATGGCATCATTCAGCAATGRCACCATGTAATTCAAATCATGACTTGTTTCACCCAAGATCAACTCTCCTGGAACTGCACATCAGATTTCTGCCTCCTTCCACGTGTTTGGAGTGAAGTGCCGCACCCTCAGAAGGGAAAAGCGTTCCAGGCATCTGCCTGGACATGCTCATGAAAATCCTAAATAGGTGTATCCTGGGGAAAGACAGGAACAGGTTCTTGAGACACACCAGCATGTGCATTCTGATTACCCAAGGATGTGGAGRGACCGAGGAGCCATTGTAACAAGGCAGAAATTATCTCACCTCAGGAGAAAGGGAAGGGCCATTCATCCTGACCATAAATCAGCTCTCAATGAAGAAAAAGGGTAAAGGTGTAATTGTTAATTTTCTTTATGAGATGATGCCCAAGGTACAGCAGTGACTGCAATGCTGGGCCCATCTTGATCACAAAAGCAGTGAACACATGACACACAGCATAGCAAACAGCAAAAACCCAGCCTTTAACACACTCTCAAATCTGATGTACAGCAAGAGATGAAGAGTGGCATGGAGCAGGTAAGGGAACAAACAAGTCAATGTCAAGAACCAGTAAGGCAACTTTGCAACCAGCAACTGCTAAACAGATATAAAACTAGTTTTCCTCTGATTGAATCTGTCATTCTTCTGAACACTTAGTGCCCTGTGTTGGGTGCCAAGCAGGACTGTGATGGGCTCACCCTGGATGGCAGCTCAGCCTCACAGAGCTGCTTGTTCACAGCTCTCAGTGGAATAGGACAAAGAACTGGAATGGCAGAAATGAGGAAAGTCATGCTTTGGGATGAAATACAATATAATAAGTACAGAGATTTTTTTTTTAAAAAAAGGCAAAACCAAATCAAATAACTCAAAGTGAGGCTAAAGGAATCATTTCTCACCAGCTGGCTGCTGCTGACCCAGCCCCTGAGCAGCCCTGAATCCCCTCAGAAAACTCACCACCTCACATTGCTGAGAACGACATATATATACAGAACATTCCTGGGATCAKTTGGGGTCAGTTTGGGTCAGATGTCCCCTCCCAACCCCTTGTCTATCCCCAGCCTTCTTGCTGGGGGACAGAGTGAGAAACAGAAGGCCTTGTGCTATACAGGCAATTCATCTCTGCCAGAACCCACACCATAACTCTGTGCTTGTGGTGTCTYAGAGGTTCAAGTTTGTGTTTCCTCTTGAGCACAGAATGAGCAGGATCTTTGATGATGTCAAGAGAGAATGTTGAAGCCCTTCCTGASACACAGCCCTGACTGGATCTTGCAGAGGGTCTGAGGATCAGCTCAGAGCCCCACAGCCTGGAATCACCCTTGTCTGTATTCCATGTTGGGAAGCAAAAAGGCAGATTTGGGCTGACTCAAGGGGTCAAAGAAATTCCAATTCCTGCCTTATTGCCCRTTATGTATCTGTACAATGAAATTTAATGTTTTATTTTTCTTTTGCATGTCACATTCGATATTGCTTCCCCTCAGCCTGGCGGGTGGTGTGCACCAGCCATGATGAATGTGGATCAAAAGAAATTCTTTCAAGCCTAATCAGTTTTATTTCTTAATTGAACTGAAGTATGCTAAAACAAATAAAGTAAAATTTAGCTGATAATTTTTGTTTGCCTCCTCTGCTGTGYTTGTGTTGAGGGGATTTTCCTTGAAATGCTAAATAGTCTACAAATTCAGAAAAGCCATCCTTAGTTTGAAGCCTGACAAAACACACAAATTAGAGCAATTACAGCAACAAGAGTAAGCACATAAATTTTGAAGCACATGGAGCACATAAATAATTCGTAGAATAATTTAAAGAATAATCAAAGGCATGAAGCTACCTGGAAATTRGGGTAAAATGCAACACAGGTATACCAGGATAGATGGCATCAGACTGTCCTGACAGCTCTTCCCAGATTTCTAGAGAAAGGAAATTACATGGATCTCGTATGGTTTTCTGTAAATACTACATTATCAACTAATTTCTTTTGTGAGATGTGCTTGACATTTCTGTACAGGACCTTAAATTTTAGATGAATGGAATCTGTCAGGTTTTATTAATGAAGAACTCTCCAAGCAACCTTCCTGCAGCCCAAAGGCCCCATACATAAAAGAATTAACTGAGGTATAGATGATGGTGTAGAGACCCAGAGAAGTTGGCTTTAAGTCACAGGGTGGATTAGGTGCTTCCTTCCCCTTGAGGGTGGGTCACACAGATGGGAACTGGGATGAGAATGGATCAGGAACTGGTTGGAAAGGAGGGAACAGTGGGCTGTGTTGCAAAGGARTGTATCAGCACATGGAGCAGTGACCAAGGTGGCGCCTTGAGCATCATTCCTAGGACTGCCCTTGCTTGAAATCTTCTCTGATGACTCTTACTCAGTGAGTGCTTAAAAATGGAAATTCCTGGTTGCATTGGGCTTGGATGCACTGTCAAAACAGAAGAGGGCCAGGATTTCATACAGGAACAGCTAAACAACCTTGACCACTGTATAGTTAGAGCTGGCATAGAAGTGAGAGTGCAGAGTGAAAGGGCAAGGTTTGTACTCAAGGTCTGGCAGATACAAGTCTTCCTAGAAGGTCAGTGTTCCATTACAAAGCAAACACAAACAAGGACCTGAGAATAAGAAGAATCTGGGTACATGGTCTGGTCACAGGAGAGGTATTGCTCACTCATTTTGAATTGCCWTGGAAAAGATGAACATAATTCCAAACATACCAGGACAAGCATTTCCAGCAGTGTGAGAGGGCCTGGTGAGATTCCTTGTAGACTGTCCTGGACCACTGGTGTTTCAAAAAGACTGGAGAAAGAGAGAGGCTACTGAGAGCTGGGGAATGGGAGGTCTAAAGGAGATCTGTTTTCTGTCTGTGCCCTCTTGTTGTAGAAATTTGCCAGTGAAGAGAGGAGCTATTTAAGAAGGAAGGTGGCACAAAAGCAGAGGCAAATGTCCTCGTCTTGAAGATTCTTCAGAAAGAGTCTCTTTAGTTTCTGGGTCCCTCTATGCCTGAAAGGAGATCCTAAGGAAGAGGGTTCTTGGCTGTTTGTCAGAATGCTTCAGCCAGGAGACTCTACCCAGGGAAAAGAGTGGCTTTTGAAGCAATGCTTATGTCACCCTAGTCCCTTTAGCTGACATTAATCGGTTAGGGTGGATAAGAAGATTTAACCATTAGGCTTTTGAAGTGTCTTAAAATAATCCTGATTTTTTTTWAATGCTGTCAATAATAGAAGGAAAGCTGGATAGAAAAATACATCTTTGTATTAAATACAGATTTCTGATCACAATGGTATAATTGCTTTTAGAGATGTGACTGGTATTTTTGAACACTGGACATATAGTTGTAATTATTTCTTTTTTTTTAAAGTAATACAATGGCTTTAAAAGAATAGACTTTTGGCTAATGAATTATACAAGAATGGATGAAGTGAAATGCCTGAATGGTGTGTTAACACACCATCACACATACCCTTATTCTTGCAGCAGATTATTGTCTTTTTCTGCCACTTTAATCACAAATTCTCTGAACCAGGAAAACAATCATTGACTAAAATGATGTGCTTTGAGAAAAGGACAGAAAAATGTCTTCCCAGTGCCAAACCTTCCCAGAACTATGCAAGGAAGAAAGATGTGGTCTTTCCTTCCTTACCTTTTCTGAGCATTTTTTTAATATACACTGAAGATTTGCCTGATTATAAAAACTGGGACACAATGTGAAATTAAGAATTGTCTATTTTAGTGGCTTTGAAACTGTATTTTGCATCTTGCTTTTGGGTGCAGACAAATAGTGAAGAGGTGGAACAATCTGTCCACAAAATTGTCAGGGAATAGAGCTTTCCTCAGACTTAATTACAATTGCTCTAGTTCATTAGCAATGGTATTGCAGATGGGCTTAATTGGAAAGATAGCAGTCTGCAATCACTTAATAGAAATAGTTGTGGCCGAGATTCTTTACTCTGTAAATCAAAGTTGCTTTTTGTTATATAGCAGTTAGTTTTTGAAGCTCTGCTTTATTTGGAAAAAAAAAAAAAATCCAGTCACTCAAACTTCTTATACTCTTGTCTGCTGATGTCCAGAATTAATTAAAAGTGCATTCTCATCCTATCTGGATCAATAAATTCTAAAATTTTGCAATAAAATAGGGAATAGTAGGCCCAGTAAGTCACAAGCTTCATTATGTTCTTCCCGTATTACCTGGGTTTTTTTTTTTTAATTTCTTTAATAATAACAAAGTAAACACAGAAAAAGGGGTGTTGGGGGTAAATTAGCCATGCAGAGACCACTGCTGTAGCAGACTAATGACAGACAACAGAAAGGCCTGAAATCTTACAATCCAATGAATTGCAGCAGAATTTCCAAGTATCTCATAAAGTCAGTCACTGTCCTGAGGGCTCTTTTGCCTTCTGCAAAGCAGCAGCACTGCAGTTAACAAGAAGAAATCTAATCTCCCAGTCCCTGCCTACTTCCTGGGGGATGACATCTTGATGCTCAGACCAGTCTGCTAGAGGAGGAAGGGGTGGAAGAGTATAATTCCTCCTTGATCCTGAAATTAATAAACCAGGTGGAACTAATGCTTAGCAAAGGAGCAGTTGGCCAGTCACAAAATCTGTTATTCATTTGTGCCCTTTTTAAGTGCATTTCCAGAAACCCACTACTAGGATGAACATAAGGACTTATTTGCTATAAAACCAGTGATCAACACTGGGAGGGAAATAATTTTGTTTTACATGGGAAAAATGGTTTTGTAGCAAKAATCCTGCATACTGACCCACTGGGAGAGAGGTTTTGCACTGCTATGCAAAATGGGAATGACAGATTAATTACTTAGTGCTTTGGGCATTAATTATATTAGGGTTGATAAGATAAAAGCTGCACAAGAATTCTGTGTGTATTTTCATTGCAGAGTATTTCATAACTGAAATCTATAAGCCACTGCCACTTTCTTTCATGACACYATGATTTAAGTTTCATGTTTTGAACACARCTCTGGAAGGGCAAAATACCAATTYAGTGGAGACAATAAGTGCAGAGTTTCTGATTTAGCCTTTTTCACTTTGGGATTTTTCATCTTTGGAAATGTCAGGTACCTCCCATGAAAAAATGGAAGGGATCTCATCCAGCCAGCACGGTCACTTGGGCTGCTCACAATACTTTTCCTTCCTGATGCAAAAGGACTGCAAAATCTCAGCTCGTGGTGGCACACAGATGACAGGTGAGAGACACAAAGTGAAGAATTGARGGCCAGTGTAGGCATTTCCTGTTCCTGCATGCTTGTTTGGAACGATTTTGTGAACACTGTAGCGTGGTTGTGTCTTACTGTTTTGGGTATATAAAAACCTAAAATTTGAGAGACAGAATAAAACACTTGGCTTGTAAATCATGAGCAGTATCCAGCCTGGAATAATAAACAGTCAATGAGRCAGCTGCTGTCATAACAGATGAACAGAAAAAGACATTGCTACAGCAGCAGTTTTAGGGAGCAAGCCTTTCTAAGGAGCCCTGACTGCACACATGGAAAAATCCAAATATTTCTAAGCAAAGAGTAGAAAGTAGTACAAGTTCTTTCTTCAGTACTTTAACTATAGCTCTTCTGTGTCCKAATGAGTTGTCTGGACTCCCAAGACATATATTATCCAGGAGCAATGTGGAGCAGGATATAATTTAGCTAGGAGCCTCTGGTCCAGAAATGACTCAATTCAAACACACATATTTGGACTCCCCAGACATGCCTCACATGAAACATTACAGCATATAAAAATGCTTCCTGCTGTCATAGAATTATGAATGCCATTAACAGGAAGAGGAATATGGTCATAGATGTCACAGTCATTACCCCCACATTACTGCAGCCAATGGTTGTATTCAGGACAATTACAGATCATGTCCATGGAGAATCTTGCCTGGTTTGGAGATGTGGTGCCCTGWGGTGCAGTCCATGACAATTTTAACATCAAGCTGGTGTAAGTCTCTAAGAATGTAAAGAACACTGCAATCCCTTTTCCAATTTTCATTCAATCTTTCAGAGATAAGTCTTATGGTGAAATTTCCTTGTAACATCTGTACCATCTTCAATTAACCAGCCTGTAAATATTTTCTTCCAGTACTTGAGAGTTACTTGAAGGGGATTTAAGCCTGAAAATGTATTTATTGTTCTTCATTGTCTTTTGCAGATGTCTATTAGATAATCCAGGAACAATACTGCTGATTTACAGAGTAATACTGTATATCCCTGGTCTGATTTACTGGGTCGCCTCTGTTTCGTTTGTTCAGCAAAACAACAATGTGCCCAAAAACATTGTTCATTATTAAAAATCCAACCTGAGGAGCAAGTTGAATTAGTGAGGTGCCAAAGTTGCAGGGTTATGTCATGTCCTTTTTTTTTTTTTTTTTGATGGTCAATTGTTATATTAGAACTATCACAGAACTCCAAATGAGCATTGGATCACACGTGAATGTCTCTTAGCCTATCTCAAGCAGGCTTGATGGTTTAACTGTAGGCTGGCTGTTATTGTGACAGGTTCTGGCATTATGTCATGCTCCATTTTATGCATCCCCTGTTCAAACTAGGAATAAGTAGCAAAATGTGATATTCTTCACAAGCAAATCCTTTTTCTGTAGTTGTATGGGTGATATTTGAGATTGTAGATGTGATTATGTATGAATTCTCTACTCACTAAAGAGGCTTGATTTGATTCTCTTTCAGGCTACCTTATTTTTTTGAACCTCAGCCTTTAAATAAAAATCCTCTTTGATATATTTATTGGCCATGATATCTAGCATTTTTTAAATGCACAAAGAAGAAGCTTAAATTTTTTAATGATTAGCATTATAGCTGTCAATCTTGCATTGAATATGGTGCAAGTATCAGGGTAACATAATTTCTCAAAGACGCATAGAAAGCCCACCCACAGCTCCAGCATTGTGTGTTTATATTTGAGTTCCTGCCTGTTAAAGGGTTGCTCTGTAAAATTAACAACTCTCACACTCTGGGCCCAGAACCCAAAGGAGATTTGCACAGTAGTGCTTCTTAAATGGCAAGTCATGATGCTCTAGGGCTCTTGGAAGGACAGACAGATACTTGTGAATTTTAAATAAGCTGTGAAAAGACAGACACATCATTTTAAGAAATTGTGGTTGGTGTTCAGGGTTCTCACAAGGATAGAGGATCAAGAAAAACTTTAATTATTCTCTCAAAAAGCCTGAGTAACTTGACAGAGCATTGTTCCATCTTATGCTTTTTCACTGCACATTTTGGGGAGCTTTGAACTCTCTCTAAGCCACATCCGTCATGCATACTGACACTAAAACAATTGCCATTTTGAACACAGGCACAAGATGCACTGAGATGGCATTTCAGCTGTTTACCTGCCCTCAGCAGACAGCAGCACCCCCTGATCAGTTCACCCCCAAGCCACARCTCTACATWCTRCAGCCCAGGGATGTGYRTGGCAGCTCAGTCCTGACCCAGAGRCAGCTGAGGGGTRCAAATGGTGGCCACGAGGGCAGGACTGAAGACCTTGGTGAGCGGTGCTGTCATCAAGGATGGAATGGATTTCATCTCAGGAGAGGCAATGGAAAGAGGGGAACACCTCACAGGGCACTCTGTGCTCAAATGTTCAGCTATCTCAGATGTTCCTCCTGTTGATCACATCATCAAAGTCTGTGAAAGTCATCTTGCCAATCAGCCTTCCAAAGCTTGGGTCACCTGCTCAGGTGGGTCAGCTACCTGCCTCTGGCATGGCAAAATAATGAAGAAGRATGTAGGAAAAGGGTCAGCTGCTTGTGTTTCTTTTCCCTTCTTCTGCCTCTCTATTCCTGCCCAAGAAAATGACATTTAGCAAGCAAACAGTTTTCTGTGCCTTGTAGCAGCATGTGTGAGCTCTCCACAAAGATTATGCATGTGGTTTTTGAAACAATCTCTTCCTGTGTCATATTGAGGCCACAGCATACACAGATCATTCCCTTTCTGCTAAAGCAAAGGCAAATAAACAACCACACAAATATGAGAACTGCGATGCTGAGAAACCAACCCATGACACACAAGGATAATATAAGCAGAAATATTGTCCCAAGAGKGATTATTATTCAGGCCATTTACAAGAAATCTGCTAGAAGTTCAGTGTGTAAATTATTTTCATTTACAGGAATGGCAGGCCGAGCTTTTAGAAAATAGCTCTGAATTAGGTTGAATTGTCATCTGTAGAAAAACCAGCTGGTGGATCTCAAATYTGGTATTTTAATTTCCCATAGCTTCAACATTTATGATTCTTYCTGATGCTAATAAATGAAATTCAGGTTTCATTTCTGTGCTGAAAATAGAGAGTAAAGTGACATCCAGGAGGCATTTGTTCATTGCTTTGAGACTTAAAAGAAGATTTTTWAAAAAGCAGTCTATCAAGGGATCCATTCCTCATATTATCTGAACATCATTCCCTATAATTGATGAACTATTTGAATAGAACACACTATTGGCAAGGCTCATAGTAATTTATAAATCATGGCTGTCAAACAGGGATCCACAAGAGGAGTAACATCAGGCAGAAAATTTTGGTGTGTTTCCAGAATAAAATTGTACTACAATATGTATCATTGAGAAATTTTCTAGCCAAATCCACCTAGAGTCCTATGAAAAGACAGAGATTAGATTTCAAAGGCTGTAGAGACACCCTGACTAGTCTGGACTTGAAAACAGRATGTAAGTCATGTAAAAGGAGAGACTCACATTGTACTAATAACRTCTGCTATTGTGAAATTATTTAGGTCAGACAGAGATTATCTTTTGCTGTTCAGAAGTGAGGAAATCTCACCATTTATGTTTTGTGAGTGTCAGATTTACAGATATAACTGTGAACTAAAATACCGTCCTTGAATAAATTGAAATCCCAGACAATTTTACAGTATTTTAGCTGAGTGTTGCAGTGTAACAAACCTCTGAGTGTTGTTGATTCCAGAAGAAGAATTGGGGCATTACAGAAAAAAAAAAAATAAGCTAACAGCCATACCCAAGAAAATAAGGACAAATTTATCCTGGATAACTCTGAATAATCAGTTCATGTCAACATTTAACCTTATGTGAAATGCCACTTATTTCTGTCTTGCAAATGGTGCTGTTTTAAGAAATGGCTGATCAATAGCTGTATTAATTTACCAGAGGACAGAGCCAGAATGGGTTCCAGATGGGTTGGGGATAGGTCTGGGAAAATAAAAGGCATCTTGAATTCCATCTTGAATTGGAGGAGATGGTCTTGTTTGTCAACTGCATTAAATGCTGAAAATGTTTATTTAGTTATTGGTAAAGAATGATGTAGAAAGATTTGATTTGATGGCACTTYTCCAAGCAAGTTTTTAAAGAAAGGAAGAATACATATTTCAATTCTTGGCAAAGTTCAGAACAAAATGGACCCATTTAACTTTCTGTTTTCCATTAAGGTTAAAATGGCACCTCTGCTAAGTTATTTACTGCTTTCTACACAAAATCTCCATTTCATTGAAGTTCAAATGTGCCAACAAGAGAAGGACATCAGTATTCATCAAATGAAAAATTAAACTATAATGTTRACACATTCATGAAGGATTTAATTTATAAAATGTGAAGGCCATGTCACTCTAACTTCTACCTTAACTTTGTATACTTTTTTGGTAGTAGAAGTTGATATTTAGGTATAGGCATTAGCCAGAAATGCTCATTTAAGCTTTTGTTTTAACTTGCTGTCTTTATTAAAGCTGGTAATTATTTGGCAACAGAGGACATGGCTGATGTTTCCAGCTGGCATTTTAATAAAGCATTTTAAGAGTCACTGAAGGACAGCTATTGCATCTGAAAATATTTTTTGTTATTTTAGCAGGCTCCAGTACAGCTGTTAATGCATCACATCCTGCTGCTGCCAGGACAAGCCCATTTCCTGCCAGAAGTAACAAAGAGGTAGCTCAGTCATYATATAAATCTTATAAATGTTAGAATAATCTAATATAAACCTCTACAACTTGCATTTTTAATCACTGCAAATATCATATGGTGTCTCTTTTCAATAAGAAGTCTGTATCTGCAAATCTCTGTAAAAAGGAACAACTTCACTTCAGTGTGACATCCCTGGCCTCCACAGATCAACTGATCACTGCCACAGCTGCCACTTGAGCTGTTATGATGCTTATCTGGATGTTCTTGACCACTTTCCCAAACACTGCTTTCTCTGTTTCTGCTTCATTTTGCATTATTTTTAGATTTGTTTTTCACTGTTTCAATCGTCAGTAATTAACTGCAAATTTTGCCTCATGCTTGAGCCATGTTTGGTGGAGTTGTGGAGTAAACAAATGACTTGTTATACTGACTTCTCATTCCAGTTTCGTCTTTGGGGAAATAACTGAATTTGCAGTTTTACTTCCCACACCTCAATCAGCAACTTAAATGGAGGTAACTTTCCACAGCTGTGTCCTAACTGCAAATGTACATTTTTTTTGACATAAATGTGTCCTCATCAAGAAGGCTTTCAATATTCAATCTTTATTTAGCAATCTTAAATTCTTTTTCAAATGCACTGCAGCTTCAGTTTAATCATTTGGACAGAATTATGGATAGGGTTTGGTTCTATTCCAAACAAAATAGACTCCTCAGGCTCTATTCTTGCTCTGGTCTGATGCATTGAATACAACTGTTTGTTATTTACAGCTGGCTGACAGCTGCAATACATTTATAACTTTCACTATTGCAGTGTATCACTGGCAGGAAACTTTGGAGCACAGCTGGAACCATCACAAAATATTTCAGTGATTCTGTTAATACTCAGTGCACTGCAATTCACCCTGTGAGTGAACTGGGAACTCCTTCACAGGCTGACAGAGTTGGGCTGAGGCAACATCAGAGCAGCAGCACAGCAGGAACACCAGAAAAAATGGGCAAAGACACAGAACAAAGAGCTTGGGTTTAGACCCCCATGTCCTCCCAACAGCCTGCAGTGGAAGCAGGACAGTGCAGCAGTGGCAGAGTGCAGGCATGGAKCATCTTCCTGGCCCATTACCACTCTGCACCATTTCTCCTGCTGTTTTTCAACAGGATGTGAGCTGGGACTCATCTGCAAATTTGTATTTATGATATTCAGAATACAAGGTGAAACCTGGGAGAATGTTGCTGTGTATTGAGTAGATGTGACCTTTTTCCTTTCAAATAATTTTCCTGTGATTAGCATGCTGTTTATGATGTATTACTGTACTCTTCTTATGAACTACTGGAAATTTGTTGGTTTTTTTTTTTTTTTCTTCAATATAAAGAATATGAAGGATTTTGTCCTATTTAACTGTCTCTTTTCCAAAAAGTCTTTTCTGTCATCTGATGCAAAAAAAGTTTAACATGATGAGAATACCGGAATAGTCATGCTTAGGATTTCTTTCTGTTCTGAGATAGATCATTCAATTTTAAGAAATGTGAGACAACCATCACTTCAATTTAATATGCTTTTTTTTTCTTTTTTTTTGTTCATTATCTTTCTTTTATATACCCCTGGCTGAGGCATGTGCTCTGTTATTTTTTTTTTATTTGCTTAGTTCAGACTGCAGTTCCAGCTAAGATAAGATTCAATGGGAAGTTTTAGATTGGTTTGTATTTTTGTATGGTTTTAGTCTAAAGCTGTAACAACTGTTCCTTAATTAAAACATAACAAGTTTTTGCCTTCATTCCAATTGCCTATTCTGCTTTGTGCTGCATTTTGACACTGTGAGCTTAGAGAGTAATAATTCCATTAGATATCTGAATTTAATTTCCCATGCTGTTACTAAGTATGTGGATTATTTAATGCTTATATGGACTTCTATTAAACAGGTGACAGGATAAGTATTAAAATCACTGCTTACTGCAATTAACTCAGTAATGAGTATAATAATGATTACTGGATAGARGGCATGAGAAGAATTCTTAATGCTTTCTAACAATTAATGAAGAATGTGTGCTAAGCTGTATGAAGAAGTGACAACTGCTAGATTTACCCTGGGGACTGCTGGGTGTCAGGCACAGTGCTCAGTGTGTTACACTGGCTCAGAAATATTCAGCTAATCATCAGAAGAAACAACTTCCCTCACTCATATGAACCTAGATCTCAAACTGACTCGAGCAGCTTTTATGAGAAAACATGTTACCAGATGAGTATCCTGAAACAGTCTGCTGGGAAAAAATGTCCTCACTGAAAAATTCAGTTTTCTACTTTTAAGGGCAAAAGTAGTGTCATGCTGTCCAAAGGTTGACATCCTGTTTCACTTGATTTAGGTTAAGATAACTGGAGTGRAAAGTATTTATTTACAAGTTCTCAAAACAGCCAGGACAGCTGTTTACAAATGACACCACGGTTTACAAACAACACCAATGAAAAATTTTTGATCTTTTTATCCTTTTATCCTTTTATTAAAAAAARKTTWAAAAAAAAWTAAAAACTTTCCAAAGTATCACCACCACCACCAAACAAAAAGCAACAACAGGAACAACCCAAAAACACCCCCAAAACCAACAAAAAACATTGTCTGCTTGCAATCAGACAACATGTTGTAGGGTCTGTGCTGGCTCACACAATCAGAAATTTCTCTCTTTGTGCAGACTTTATGTCAAAGGTTACATTTATCAGAAAAAAACCCTATTTTATTGGTCCCTTTCTTGAAGTGCTCTAGCTCTAATATCTTTGGAGACTGCTGTGATGCTTCTCCCCTAAATTAAGGACTTTCTCACCCCTTTCAGYAGAGCTCATTTTGTCAGATACACCCTGCCCTTGATTGTTCCATTATGTTGGTTATTAATTAAGAAGTAAGCATTCCKCAGCCTGTACCTGGTGAGCCATGAGGTTTGTGCATTTGACAGGCATCCATAAAGCAAACATGCAGATGAGATTCACCCTTGCAGTGCAGCTCTGGCTGAGAACAAACAGCGTGGGAGGCACCTGCTTTGGGGTGATATTTGCATTGTGATGACTGAACTCCAGATCAWATCTTTAAAAGGTGAGGCAATAACTACACAGCTTCAAATGCAGCAAGGTCCAAGGTGTACATGAGGCAGAGTGACTGATGAAGAAGATAACTAGAGAAATCATGATGGGAGCTRCAAAGGAGGTTGTGCAAGGAATTTCTATGGCTTTAGCTACCAAAGCTCTTGAAGTGTGTCATGGTTCAAAAAATGAATATTTTGYTCTACTATTAGAATAGTCATATGGGAGGAAATACAGAGGAAATAAGGTTTATTTTACTTCATCTGGAAGACTTTTCCTGAAACATATGAAAATTTTTATGGAGACAAAAAAATCCAGTCTACTCAGCAATGGGATGTCCTATCTAGAACATATCCTATCTATGAAGGAATACAGTGGCATCTTCACAGGTTAGCAGTCTTTGGTAAGTATTGTACATTAAATTGGTAGAATCCAGTTAACTACTCTGGAAATTATTTTTCGTGTGTGTTCAAGTGTCATTTTTTTAAAACACGATGGAAAAACTAGTGATATTCATTGAACCATTGGTGCTTTTTCTCAGGTATTTTCACAGCTTTGCCATCTCATAATTTTAATTTCATTGCTAAATTATTAAACATTTCTAATGCATGCACACCATCACAACTGTTGCCCTCTATTTGACATTGGTTTGATAATAAATTACTGGGGTAATAAATCACACTGTTCTGTGGGAAARTAGAAGCAGAAAACAGAGAGACACAATCTGCTCTTCAATGCACTTGTATACTTAACCTGAGGATTTGATGAAGGAAAACTTTTCATAAAACTGCAGGATCATGGGAGCAAAAGAAAGGGGATGGCAAGTCAGAAAGTGCCCCTTCACAAAAGGTGAGGGAGGTGCCAGCTGTGATGGAGCAGTGACATTCCTCCTTTGTAACTGGAAGAGAGGGTGCTGGAGCAACTTCTTGCTCTTCCTTTGTTCCCTAGTTGGGGCTGTCTGTTATCTACACTTCGCTGCTATCTCATTTTCACTGTGTACAGATGGTTTACATATACTAGACACATCTCTGGTCTCTTTGCAATGGCCAGCTCCCCAAACCAGCCCTGCCTGCCTCCCCAGACCAGCTTTTCCCAGCTCCCAAGGCTGCATTCCTGCACCCACAAGTCATTGACCTTCTGTGCTTTGTGTTTCCACCCGAGCTGGAGCCTCTCCTCTTGGCCTCCCTAGCACTCTTCGGAGCTCTGTGATGTAACCACAATATCCAGCAGGCTTCTGGCATGCAGTGACAGATCTTCAAAGGGCAGCAGTGTCCCAAAGCTCAATATTAGCATAATGCACCCCAGTGCCTTCACTCCCTGCACAGTCAGTGGAGAGAGACAAGCACTCCAGAGAGAAATTCAAATTGGTGGAATTGGAATTTCACTCCTGAACCGCTTTGTGAAGGACCTCAGCTCTGAATGTAAATGCTAGGAGATGCCCAAGATGTTAAAACTCAGCAGGTTATATCAGCCTTTGAATATCCTGCCCACATCCATCATCCCACACCTACTGCCTCCAGAGCCTTGCAAAGGAAGTGTAATTGTCCTGAGGAGCAATCACTGCAGGATTGCTGARCAGCCCTGACAGGCTCTGTGAGCAGTAAATCCTCCCCCAAACTACTTCAGCCAAGAAACTGAATTCAATTATTGAAGATGCAGAGGAACACTAACACTTGAAGGACACASGTTAATCCCAGTAAAATCAAAGGAGTGAGTTTTCCAGACTGGTCATGTTACAATATCACTGCAGTCTTTGTAAGGTTTCTTGAAGCACCTGTAAAGGACAGAGGGGTTTGTCTCAACTGTTTTCAGCCATCGGTCATTCTGCTGCTGCTTCTGAAAGATAGTTTCACGCAGACCTTCTCACTGAGCTTTTCTCACTTTATTCCCAGCCTACTTTCCTAAAGAGTATTTACACTGTTCATTTCTGTGYTTAGTTAATGAACTTCTTGTCTCTGACTCTAAGCTTCTACCTTATCTAACATCAAAAGTGTCCCAAGTTTTTGATCAGTTCTTGTGTATTATAAAACTGTTTTTCAGAGGGATAATATGAAAAAACATATGCCAAACACTCATATTAAGTAACATTTATAATGTAATTAYGGTGTTTTCTGAAATCTGAGCCAAGTATCAATGGGTAACTTAAATTCCCATATGATAAAGCGCCCAAATGCCTTTGGACTCCTAAGTTGCAGTCTTGTTATATTACTTTTTAACACTCCTCCTGTTTGTGTGGCAACAAACCCCCTTTTATGCAAGAAGTGACTATGGATGTTTCTGATGATAATATCACTATCAATAACTTATTATTTAATTCTACTTCACAGATCCCTAGCAACAACTCTCTGATGCTCCTGTCCTTTTTRATGGGTGGAAGATAATTTGTGTTGTGCATCAACCTAATGCACTATACAAATTAAATTTGTTTAAGCAGAAGCACAAGCTGCAGCAGCCTAAGAGTACAAAAATGACACTTTATGCCAAGGGTCCTTTAACCCATCGATCTGTAGCAAACAGCTGATGTCTTGTGAGAACACAAAACCCAGTGATCATGCAGTGGTATTCGTAGAGAGTGATGCCCCTTAACTTAGTCCCCTGTGAATATTTCTTCTTGCATTGCCCAACCACTTAATGAATGCACTTCTGCATTGAACAACACCATCACCAGAATTTTTATAGTTTATTTACTCATTGTGTGGAAGATCACCTCCTGTTGTTCTGCACCTGCTGCCTGCTCGCTTTATTTGAGAGCAATGCCATTGTCTCTTGAAGTGTAAAACACAATTGTTCTCCATTTATTCTCTGTGTTGTTAATGGCTGCAGAGGCCTCCATTGTATTCCCTTCTCAGCAGTTTCTTTCTCATGCTGGCACTTGCCCCTCACTGAGCTGGTTCATACTTTGATCATCCCTGSTGCCCTTCTCTGAACCCATTCTAGTCCCTGGGATAGAAGAGTCACAACACCCCAGAATACCCAAGRTGCAGGCAATGGGGTTCCTACAGGGGGAAATAAGAATGTTTCCTGTTGTGTCCTCCATTGCTTTCTTTGTCATTTCTAGCACTTGATTTGTTTTTCTGACCTGAGCACTTGACCACTTAGTTGACATTGTAATGAAATTCTCAGTTCCAGTAGCAGTCAGAGAGGTGATTATTTTATATATAAGATTGTCCCATGTGAATTATCTTAATGATTTTCTGACTCTTGGTGTTGTTCCCAATACTCATGGCCTTTGTTCCAAATAATTCACTGATGATTGTGCAAATCTTGTTTTGCTTCAGATAATKTTCAGCCCCTGCCTGCTTTGCATGTTGGAAGTACTACCCAATTATTTGATTTAAATCAAAGCTTCCAGGCTACTACTCAATTTAAATTCTCCTTCAAAGACATGCTTAATTTGAATAGAAAAGGTTAATATCCTCTCTTTTTATGCAGAGACATATTTTAATTCAGCCAAGTTTTCATCACTCAAGACAGTCCTAAGATTTCTAYATTAGACAATATGCAGTTCTCTTTTAAAAATAAAATATCCTTATACTTTTTTTTCCACAAAGAGATTTCCATCACTATTTTTTTTTTTCCGGTAAAGTTAGATCTGTCATCTTTTATTCTGTTTCCACTTTGCTYTCCTCATTGAAAATAATTTATAACTATCTACTTTTCCTTCAGTAGCATGCATATTTCATRTGGAATCTACTAGGTATGAAATTTCACTCTTTTCTGGATTCTTGGTTTTTACAAAACTTATGTTGCCATCTGGCAAGCTGCACTTGGTGATGCTGCAAGTTTTTTTTTAGATTTGGGCATCTGAGGCAATGCAGAGTTCACAGATCTGTATAACATTCTGCATGGACACTAATTCTCCTGTCATTTCCTCTCTTGGGCATTAATGCCTTAAGCATATGGATGTGCAAAAGATTCTCTTGTGTCAGTGCCACAGAGCTGGAAATTGCAACAAAGGCTTTTTCCCTTTTTGTTCTGTCTTCTTCCATGACCAACACCTTCTGCCCTGACCAAAAATTCACCATTATAACTGCTTGGTGATATTACTAAACATTCATTAAAGAAACCTTTCTGGCGAAAAAGATTATCAACAATTTTGAAGGCACAACACATGGTATTTGAATAGGGAGAAGAGTAAAAAAAAGCAGGTATTTCCTGTCCTGAGGCTGTGGAAAAGAGTCAATGCATTGAAACAACATTATATCTGATTCAGACTGTAAGTGCAATTATATGCCAAAGAGGTAGCAAAAAGGCTTTTGAATTGATTTATATTTTTATGACCATTTCTCATTTCTCTACTTGCAATATTCCAGTGGAGGTGTACAGAACTATCGACTGAGTATATTTTTCCATTTGATTGTTTTCAGGCTCTCAGGCCACTTAGAATTCTGATTCAAACAATCCCAAGAGAATTTAATCTGTTTGCTATTGAGTTTGTTTTTCCTCTTCGTGTTCTTRCAGTAGCATGGAGGAAAATATTGTAATGTGTGGGTGTTCTGTAGAGGCTTATTCGTCTGCTTCAGTGAGTCTGCTCATTTTGCATCCAAATGTTCAGATGCTAAAATCAGCAGACCCTGTCTTGTATACATGTAGACCCTATCTTGTATAACAGCAGATACAAGAATAAATAGAAATTTAAACAGTTTGTGTAGATTCTTAAAAAAATCAGTAGAATAAATTATCATGAATTCTAAACACAGAAACACATTTGGTAACTAACACTGACATGAATAGCTTTTTTGTGCTGACAGAAATGATATTTGCAATAGGAGAATCTGTATGTGTGTGCTCCTAGGAGGGACCAGAGGCCTGAGGAATTTTTAGTTTTTTCCTCGTGAAAGATAGTGTTAATTGAAGATCATGCTGGGATTATGAATATACCWCCAAACATACTTTCTTCTTGCAAATGTTTTGATAGCATTCCTGGAGATGAACATCTGCTAAAATCACATGAGRCTTCTATACTGACCCTTAGCACAGAAGTAAATTCCTCAGAGGAGTTTATCATCCCAAGTTTTGGGTTACCTTCCTGTAAATGATCCAAATCCTCCAAATGATTTGGAGACAACAAAGYTGTGATGGTTTCTCCCAGGAGATCTCTCACCTGAAGTCTCATTTGTGAGTTTGTGAGAATCATGTTTTCTTTTAGAAATGGTGTCCAAAGGTAATAGCTTGGCTTTTCACCCTTTATTATTCTGTGTTTCAGAACTGGTGTTTTGTCATCAATGCCTACTTCCTACTCAGCTGTGCTTTATTCATGTGCTGGCTGTCAGCTGTGCTTGCTCTGCAGTTTGGGATCTCTTCCTCTGCACGTGGAGGCTCAGAATCACCCTCTGAACTGACTCAGAAACAATGACTGATGTGGCCACTGGCATAGTGAGCACTGGTGGTGCCTTTTATAACTCAGTTTTAGGTAACCTAAGTAATCATCCAACTGACTCCCCACTTTTAAGAAAGATGTGTGCATTTTGGGGTAGTACAAAAAAGGAGAGACAGTTCAATGACTGATTTCAAACCTAGAAGGATGTCTGTGAGAGGAAAAGGTAACACAAAGACATTTGGCTGYTGGGCAAAGGGAAGCAGCTGGAGACCAGGATTTCCCTGGGTGGTCTGACAGGGCCACATGGTCTTACCCATGGGTAAAAGTCCCTTCAGGCTACAGGTATTCCCTGAACTCTACAACATTGTGTACATTCATCCATTGTGTACATTCATCCATTTTGCCAACAACAAAGGTAATTGGAAACAAAGTCTGGGAACAGAAATAGGCTAATATTTATTCGAAAATGTTCAGTTTGTAGCAGGTTTTATCAAGAGAAATTAAGATCAAAGGACTAGGGTAATGAAATGACACTGGCACAGCAGGTTGTTTCAGGTCTGTCTCTTTAGAATCTGCCTTTTGTTACTGTGCTTTTTCATCAGTGGCCTATCCAGCACAGTGAGATTAAATGAGGATTTTGACCTCCTTCATCACTTCTGTAAACAAGCAGATTCAATGGGTTTCAGCTTGTTCATTGACATCTGGAGCTTGACCAAAGCCCAGGGAAAGTCTATGGAAAGATTTCCAATGGAAAGACTTCATCAGCTGCAGTGGATTTTGAATCCTGCCTTTGAAACGTGGAATAAAGATGACAGTGAGAAAGGAATACACTTCTGAGCATAAAAAGTATGGATCATACATTCATATTTTGTTTTGATCKGTTGATGACAGTTTTAAACACAGAATTGAACATATGCCTCATGATGTTTCTAACTGTGTTATGAAGTGTCTTGACAAGCATTTGTCATAAAAAATTAGGAATATGAATTAATTTTATATTGGTAAAAATGCATTACAATGGAAAAGTGAAACCATTTGCACTTCTTAATTTTAATTCTTCAGAGACATAGTTAAAGGCACTAGCAATCCATGCAGCATTTTGTATTATTAAATAGGTCAGTGACGTGGCTTGGGCAAGGGCTTTAAAGTTCTGTTGGTAGCTGAAGAGGTAGATGGAGTCTTGGGGACATTCAGATTTTTTTTTTTTTTTTTTTAAGCAGGAATCTCAGAAACTCTCAGTCATAACATGAAAGCAGACTATTTACTTCTGGAATAAAACTGCTGTTTAAATCTACAAGTCTAAACTCAAAATCTTATGCAGAGGAATAGTTCATTTTAAGGGCTTAATAAATTTAATYAATTTTAACTCCAGGCCATGTTTTAGCAATAACAGTGCAGAATAACATGCACTACAGTAAAGTAGYAGCATAAGGAGTGTCTCCATTGGAATTTTTCTGTGTTGTTTTCCTGTATGTTGAATAGTTTTCAGGARGAGWGATGAAGACTRWWATWYTTTWRAAAAAWRYKMWWMTKYRSMKYYTMKRRRAWRTRYWYTYKTSTYKKRRWWYTMWMWYGACWAAATTCCYTGTAGAAAACMTCATTATTTTATGAAATTATTTACTGCAACTAAAAATATCACTAAGGATGCCTGCTGAGACGCTAAATTGACTTCAAAAAGCCTAATAAGTTCATTCAGTGCATTCAAAACATTACCTGCATGCATTATCTGTTCAAAGTATATTATCTTTATTTAAAAATAGAAATCCTTTCTACAACAGTGCACATTTTTTCAGTGGTAATTACAAGACCAAACATGCGTATAAATAAATAAATTCACAATACATACATATCAAAGTCTTTCCCCACCATGAACTGTTTTTATCTATTTCTTTTCAAAAGAAATGAGGTGTGTCAGTCCTCACACAGAAGCCCCCGGGTGTGTAATATTCTGCCAGCACAGCTCTTCCCCCAGTCTGAGCTGCTCTCTGAACTGTCCAGACTGATGCCATCAAACCAGTCACAGGCAGCTGAATGGTGAGGCCAAAGAAGCTTCTCCAATTACTCATGGAAGCTCCCACAGATTACCAGATATCTCTGGCCTTTTGAGACTGTCTATAGAACTAAAGAGATTTAAAGCTCTCAAGGGAAGACACTAACTTCTAGCATGTGGAGTTGAAAGTAGTTATACTAAAAAGGTTTATTTTTTATTCCCATCTCAACTAATTTATTATCATCCTTTTCTTCTGGACACCTGTAATATAAAAATATTGTAGATATTGTGTATCTGCAGATGTAGTGTAAGTGTACAGGGAGCAAGTGTGACAGTACCTATTAGATCTTATTTCTGAYAAACAGTAGATATGATAACCTGGAACTTAAAGTATTCAGTGTGTTGTGCCTGATGTTTACAAAGTTGTTTTTCAGATATGTGAGCACTCAAGGTTKTTGAGACTCTATTTTGGAGCAGCTTGGTAATGTGATGCAACATTTTCTCTCACTATGCTTATGATGTCAGAAGATCAAGGAATTCAGTAAGATTTCTTTTGTGATTGTACAAATATGAAACATTACCTCTTTGTTCCTTCATATTAGACTGGAAAGGGAATGATTAATGTAAAAGAGCAATGAGACTCTTTGAATGGAAATGAAATGGTAGTTCACAACAAAGAGAGTTCAATAGACACTTGTGGCTCATTAAAGGGGTATTTAAAATGCATTTATTGCTAAAGCTGCCATAGCAGCAGGAAACYTAAAAACCAGATGTCTTAAGCATGKAAATTTTGTGACTCTGCAGCATTTTCTAAAATTGAGGTTCTTTTGCATCAAATGATAAAGTGGGAATAACTTCTATAGTAGTAAGCTTGCTGGAAAACTGTCCTAAAACCTACACTATTTAAAATTGCATGAATGCAGCATTGGCACCCTTAACATCAGATGGCAGAGGCACTTTACAGCATCTATAGGCTTGGGAAAAAATGTAAGCCAGAAGCTATAAAATTTTCTTATCTTCTCATCTCTTTCTAAGATGAATTAATGAAAATTAATTAAGACATTAAAAGATGCCATTTAAATGWGATTTTGATCCAAAACGAGTGAGTTTTGATACCATATCTCAGAGTTGTATTGAAGGGCTCATATTTCATAAAGAATGTCTCATGCCATTCATGGTGCACTGTGCTGATAGAGCAGCTCCAGTGCTTTGGGATGTTGAGCAGCAGAAAGAAAATGCTGCTCTCAGGCCTGACTGAAACACATATATGCTAGTTCTAGAACCTTGACGATAATTAAAAACATTTCCTTTTCCTAATTCTTCACCTTTACTTTTTCAGGAATTAAAATCCATAGATACAAAAGTAAAACACGAGTGATAATCATGACTTGGATTTCTGAGCTATTGGAGAAAAACAAAACCAAAAATGGCCCCAGCTCCTATTTTGCCCTTCCTTGTTGTTCTAAAAAAAAAAAAAAGGCACGCATTGAACAGTTTGGATTTGCATTCTTATTGAATATTTTCTTTACTGAAACGAAGATCCTCTTAGAAAAAGTCACAGAGTGAAATTATTTTAAATAGTGTCACTTAAGACCTTCACAACTTTAACAGTGTTTAACTATGTACAGATTTAACGGGGATAATTTTCTGCTTGTCTTTAATTTTCTCATAGATGACAAAACAAAACTTCACAGAGTAAGCAACTATCTGAAAAAACTCTTACAATAGTTGCCATGCCTAGAGAAGTCTAAGGCAATGAAAYTTAAAATCTGAAAGGCCTGAAAACAGTATTAAGAAGTGTTAACGGTATTTGGCTAAGCACTATTTTTAAAATTTCTGTGTAAGATGCAAGACTTTACTCCAGACTTCTGCTGTATTGTTTTACAGAACACAACTTTACCATGAACACATTTTACTGCTTGACAAAGTCTGTTTTTCTATTCTCAGTAGTTTCAAATATCTTTTAGGGAATAGYAATGAGACAGAAAAACAAGTGATGAGGGAGAACTGTTGACTTGTAACAGGGTTTTTAATCTAACCTAATTATRGATTAAAATTAATATTAATATATTAATTTTTGCTTTTGCTCACTTCATATCTCCTCCCCATTCTCTCCCAGGCAGCTGTAGGGTACAGTGGAATCTTCACCACTGCCCATTGTTTTCCTTCCTGGGGGCAGCCACTGGAGATGTGCTGGCTGACAGCCTCTGACACTCCCCAGACCCTTAGCCCAGGGGCTTTTCTCTGCTCAACCACCAGCAGGGAACACAGTGYCAGAAGGGTCTCTAGCTCACCTTTGGTTTCTCTCTCTCTCGCAGGTAATCATTGCTTGCTGCCCTTCAGAAAAGTGCCCAAGCCACTCCCAAATTAATGACTGCTCACAGCCTGTCTGCTGAAATGTCATCACAGGAGTTCCACTCTCTGGTAGTGCAGAACCTCGTTCCAGTTTCTGCCCCACCTACACTCTCAGCTGGCTCTTCTTTTCTTCACCTTRAAAGGAATGAGAAGGYAGTGTCTTTACAAACAGACTCTGACTCTGGGGTGAGATAAGGYTGRTRCTGGGAGATAGAAAGAARCAATAGGAAGGATTTCCATAGGAATKCCACTGATTGGCTTACCCCAGTCTATGTTAATAGACTACSAGAGCAGAGATACAGAGATGTATATTGAAAGGGGGCAAAGTATGATAGAAGTGGGGGTTTCATCAGGYGTYTTCRGGGARCCTGTAACTCTCAAGTACCTCARCCAATGGGGAAAGAGAGAGGGAACTGCGGCCGGGAAATTGGGATAAAAGAGGCTGTGTCCTCTTTGAATTTGAGAGACCMCATGGGRAATGCCCATGACCTCTCCCTTTATTCATGAATAAAGTTGCGGGACTCCTCTGTCTCCTTTTTGGACATAAACCTCTGGTGCTTGTGGATTAATTTTCCTAACAACCTCGACTYCCATCTGTTAACCTGATTTCTCAAAGGATCAAGGTTTATGCGACTGCACCGCCCACAACCAACACCCATATGCTGAAATCTGTTTCCCAAATCAAACAATTTGATAAATGAGCTGAGGTGTTTTCTGTAAGACTGTAAAACCTGGCTGCTTTCTGGAGGAGCAACCAACTTAATCCAAGTAGCCACACTGCACTGCTTGCTAGCAGCCATCCAAATGTGTTTTGCTTGGCGAGAGGCAGCAGAGGCGCTGCCACGTGGCTCAGGAACACRGGGGCGAGGCTTTGTGTGCGCGCTTTGGGGTGGAGAAGAGATATTATTTRTGGGATGGTGGGGTCACCGACGAACGGGAACATAGGTGGAAATACTAGAGATGTCGGGGCAAGAGAGGACAGAAAAACGACAGAGACTTGTGTTTTCTTTTCCGCGAGACTGGAATTGTAATTTCCTCGAGGCAGGACGGGACAGCGATGGCCACCGGAGGGCAGCAGAGAACCGCGAGTCGGGCGCTCGGGGCTCCGCGGGGATCGCACAAACGCGGGTGCACGAACGAACATCGTCGTGTGTCAGCTCCTCCTGACTCTTCCGAGTGATCCTAATRCCCTCCAATCCAGCAAAGCAGCAGGAGGAAGAGATCTGCTCATCAGCAGCACCGYGTATCTAAAGAAACCTCCAGAATCCGTCATATGTTATATGCACTTTGCTCAGCCAGTTGAAGAGGGAACATACCAAACAGCATGAAGAGCAGCTGCAGAAACGCAAAGCAACAACTCAGCTGGCTCCTTCAGTTTCAAAGTCCAAGCCTGCAATATGCGGGGCTGGGAAATTCAGAACTGAAACTTCTGCTCTTGCTATTTTAAATACCGACTATTGTCATTGTGTGCACATTTTGGAAAACGAAGATTGTATTTCTCTTTTCTAAGTGCTCTGAATGCTTACAAAGTTTTTTTTACCCCATAAGCCCAAATGTTCTACCCAGCATAGTTAAGTCTCATTGGAGATCTTCAAGAACCTTCTGGATGCAATCCTGGGCAAAGTGCTCTAGGATGACCCTGCTTGAGCAGGGAGGGAGGATGGACCAGATGACCCATTGCAGTCCTTCCCAATCTCACCCACTCTGTGATTCTTTGATTCTGTCTATGTGTGTTTCTCATGGATCCGCACACAACAATCAGCATTTCATGTCAGATAATCTTGTTAGAGGATGGAAAGGAATGCAGGATTGCAACAGGACAAACAGCAGCAACTGAGTCGTGGTGAATTCCCGATGTGAGGGTGTCCCACAGCATGTGACAGGAGCAGTTTCACGGACAGCAATGCTGCAAAGGATGCAGGAAGTTAAAGAGGCTACTTGCTCGAATGCTGCTTCTTTTGCCAATTAGCAGCACTGCCATCAGCTAACGAGCCTCGGCATTACTAAGTGACAATCCTCCCTTTAGGATCCTCATCAGGAAAGCTCAAGAGCACCTAACCACCACTGCGGGTGCTGAGTCACAGGACAAACTGAGAAGGAACAAAAGACCAGGCAAGARCTGGGAATTCAGAGGTCACCAAAGCTGGCTTGCAAATGGCTCACCAAAGGGGATGGATAAGATGGAAACTGCGGGAGAATGACTTCCTCTCTGGTGTTCTAAGTTGGTTCAGGACTGGAGCCTAAGCGAGAGAGAGGCGCTATGATCTGATGTGATCGCGTCTAACTCGTGTCTGCAAAGAAGAGAGCATTCTTGTGACACGGAAGCGAAATCGAGTTGCTTTAAACTCAGGATTAGAAAATGCTGGGGAGGGACTGAATTTTTGTAGCTGGAAAACACTGAGGAAGATGCAAATTGTCTCTCGAGCATTCCATATTATTTCTAGGTGACATTTTTTAGTTTGGCTTTATTTAAATATKAAATTTTTTATTTGCATTTATTTCAGGAAATGGCCATTCTAACCTCAGAGTTGGCTAGCTTCAYATATCTAAGAAAGAAAGACAGAAGTGCTTAATCAGCAGTGAGTATCAGATAACTGATTCCATTTCACCGATATGAAGTATATTTAGTACAGTCCAGACTTTTTCAGATACAGATAGACAAGGTGAACAAACCTGTTGACCTGCAAACTATTTATTGAATTATTGTGTTAAACATTATAATTTTGTMTTTTAGGAATGTTCCTAATTTTTCTGGCTTCGAAAAAACCGATCTGTTAAGTGCAGTCCACTTCTATCAAACTTTGCAACAATTGTTGCTGACCAAGAGAGTCCAGGAAACAAAGTATAGAATTACAAAAGTAAATATTTATTCAAGTGCAGGAGTGTCCCAGCCAAACTGGGTCACCCTGAATGTGGYTTTACACAGGGTTCTTAGACCCTTCAACCACTCTGATTTGACTAATAACTGAGACCCACATGGTTGATTTCTAATCATAATARATTTTTGCCATACAACTGTATTTCTGCAGCATTCTTGCTGCTTGTCTATTGATCCAGATGTCCCTGGGGTCAGTTTTGCCAGATAACACTAGGAGGGTTTCAAAGATATGTTCGAGTGGCTAGAATTCTGGCTTTATCCGGGCTGTCCATGGATGTCCTTTATCTTTTGTGGACAGTTCTGTGCTTCCAAGAAGCAAAGTCCTTATTTCCAGGGCTGGGCTGTCCTTTAGGTGAATTTACTTGAGCATGAAAAAACCCAAAGTCTCTARTAAAATTTCACTATCTCATTCCATTTCATTGTATTATGTGAACTAATACATAGTAACAAAGTGAATACATGTTCATTTTACAAAGACTGACTGATATAACAGCTAGGGAAGCAAATTTTTATAACACTACATTATCACCTTTGCAGAATAGCTGACAGTAATTGTAAATTGTCTCTGGTGGCTTCCATGGGATCCACATACACAACTTCCAGCTGTAACTGCCCACAATTACAATGATCTACTCCTGATTTTTAGCCTTTATTATATCAATGGCAATATTTTTTTTTTTTTTTTCAGACAGAAGTTGACTTAGCTGTTCCTTACGTGAAAGTTGAGAGCAAAATACCTTTGATCATTCTTTTCACCTTTCATTAAACCCTTTCCACTACTATTCTGTTTTTCCTGAACTGAGGGAACATAGAGACTCTAAGAGCTTTTAAAATGTGTTAAATCATGATTTTACACAGCAGCATTACACTGCTTTGTTCTCTGYTCTTTTCCAAATCTCAGCATACGGCTTATTTTTATGAATTCAAGCACTGAAGTGAGATTTTCACAGAAACTTTTTCTAAGGCCAAGATTTTGCCCCTYTTGCAATTCTTGTCAGCTCAGAGTTGATGACTTTTTTATTTGAAGTTAGTATGTTTTTCCTCACTGTGCATCACTTATCTATCCAATATCTAATCTGCCCTTTTACTGCCTAGTTAYTCAGCTGCATAATGTCCTTTTGCAGATCTTTTTGGCTTTTGCCCTTAAGTCCCTGAACAGCTTGGTATGATCAGAAGGCTGTCGCTTGAGTGCACAGCTCCCTTTTCAAGTCACTTGTACGCTGAGCAGGTCCAAGCAGAGATTGAAACAGGTGCACCACCATCTCCGTGCTACAAGGACCACACGTCCACTCCATCTTTAACCAGCTATTCATGCCAAGATATGTGGTCTTATGCCATTACTGTTTAGTTTCTTTGACAGTCTTTGTCAAAAACCTTCTAGAAATCCCAAAAGGCTCTGTCAGCCAGAAGACCTTCTTCACAAGTTTAAAAATATTCAGTAAATTACAGTGTTCTGAACTGTCATTAGGAGTGCTTTCTTACACTGCTAATCAAAAGATGTAACAGACTGTTGAGGGCAACATCTCATTTTGGAACTAAAAAAGTCACAGTTGAGAGGATTCTTTTCCCCCACACTTCTCTATCTGTAGCTTTCCCTTTTTTTTTTTTTTTTTTTTTTTTTGGTGATCTGAAGAGCCTATCCCAAAATCCAAGATTCCTGAAGATGTGTGTCCATGCCTAGACAAGATAAAGCACTCTCAAATCAATCCAGTAGAGAACACATTGGAAAAGGTAACTTACTCTTTCTGATTTCAGTCATCACACAGATGACTGAAACAATCATTGACACAGAGCTCAACTTTGAAGACATGTACCACAAAGCTTCATTTCAAAGACCTCATGTGGCAAGACTTTGGGCCCTGTGTTAGATATGGTTTATTTTTTAAGTGGAGTGATTTGATATTGCAGCGACATCAAAGGTACTTTTAGAGGGCAAGATGCATTTAGTTAAATCCTCTTTTTTTTTTTTGCCTTCAAATTTGGCCAAGAACACCCTATTTCAAAAGAAATCTGGATTTCATAGGAAGGATCTGAAAAAACCACACAACTACTCCACCATTGTAGTACTTCACTGAGCCATACCCATGAAATGTGTGCCCACACCAAACACAACGCGATCGGAAGGGATGTAGAGAGGTTATTGGGAACAGCAGCGCATCCTTTGGCCTGCTGTGTCACAGAGCGGAGGGGCGGACAGCGGGCAGCACCCAGGGGTGCAGCTCCCCACAGCAGAGCGCTCTGTCCCCGTTCGGGCCCGCGGGGTGCCGGGCCCATGGAGTGCAGGGCTCGCAGGGTGCAGGGCCCACAGGATGCAGAGTCCGCAGGGTGCAGGGCCCATGGAGTGCAGGGCTCGCAGGGTGCAGGGTCTGCGGGGTGCCGAACCCGGGCAGGTGCCGGGCTCAGTAGAGCTCTACGCGGCGGCGGGCGGGGCGCGCTGAGGTCAGTTCCGCCGCGGCGCCGGGCGGGGGCCGGGCCGGGCCGGGCCGGGGGCTCGCCCGCCTTCCCTGCCGGGCTAAGTGCCGCAGGGCGGGGCGGCAGCGGCCGCGCAGGACGCGGGGCGGCGCTGCGCTTCTCTTCTCGTGAGCCCGGAGACAACGGGAGCGGCGGCGGCCGGCGGGGCCGGCCCCGAGGGTAGGCGGCGCTCTCTTTATCGCCCTGGTCCCGCTCCGAGCCAGGTGAGGCCCCCGGGCCCGCGGCCGCCCTGCCCTGCCCTGCCCGGCTCTGCCCTGCCCTGCCCGCCCGTGGGGCCGCGGTGCCCGGGCGGTTCGGCTCGGCGGTGC
>NW_026623431.1:1196497-1215650 GCF_030028575.1 Malurus melanocephalus
GCGGAGGTTGCGCGGCCCGCGCAGCGCCCTCAGCGCCTTCCCCGCTCCGCATCCCCCGCGGCGCCGCGCTCCGCTCCGCGCACGGGCAGCGAGACAGCGAGSGAGGCCTCCCTTCCCGGAGAGGCGGCAGCGCTGATGCGGGAGTGGGCTGCATGCCCAAGGAAAGGAGGTTTTTGGTGTTTGCTGTCTCGAGGACGCCATCAGGCCGCCTTGGACTCGTCTGGAGTAAAGCTGTTGTCCAGGTTTGTCGTCTTGGTCATCCTCCCGAAGAAAAGGAGCTCTCGGGTTAGTAAATGTATTCATGAGCAAAATAGAACATCCTGTGTTTTGTGTGCAGATGAGGTTCTTTTGAGTGTTTRGGCATAAGATTGGCTTAATTGAATTCCATATTGAATTTTGTTGCAAGACAATCTATYATTGAAAAGTGTTACATTGGACACTTAAGGTAATTTAGACATATAAACCGATTTTATTCTAAACAAATAATCCAGTGTTATTGTAGATGCAGCCAAAGTGTCCTGCAATGTMCATTTAATTTAAAAAGTCTGTTTTATGTTTAAGAAGACCAATGGTGTTTTACAGKATTTTTCTAGCAGTCTGTTGTGCATTGTTACTGCAGTAGGTGGTTACAGTCAAGGTTCTTTKCTTGCACATACAATTTATTAGTATATGGCTAATTTTAGCGGGAATGTAATCTGTGGAARTCAATTTTACCATCTACATGAGTGCTTTGAGATCTAGGCATGGAGGGTTATGTGCTTTTAATGTTACTTTTGCCTCCTCTTCTCCCATTTTCTTCAGTGCCATACTTCCTTGCTGTATTTCTTACAGGCCTTAGAGCTTAGAGTAGGTTAATGCTTTATACTAGTCAGTATGCTCTGAATATAAAGAAAGACTTTGAAAATCGCTGTAAATTGTGTGAAATGATGACATGAACAGCATAGATTTAGGGAGTAGATCATACATATAATGATAAACAACTCTGTAAACATCTCTGGGCACTCTCTAGAATACTGCTTTTGATGTGCTAGTTCTTTGGGAATGTCTTGTTTAGCTTATTGAAGGAAGACCACCAAGCAGTTGAATGATATGACAGAAATGTGTATCTTTCAGATACAAATAAAACTAGACCTTCTTCCTAGAGCCACGGGAAGCAGACCTCCATTTCAGTAGAATTCTGCATGGCACATACATGTACTTGATTCCATACAATGCCAAAAACGGCCAGTAGATAGGACAATTTTTCTCTTATGCATTCAAAAAATAGTGATTTCCTTTCAATCAGTGTTTTGCATGACTTTATAAGTAATGAACATTTGAAATGTAATTTTTTTTTTCTGTAGAGTGGAAAAACTGTATATTTTATAATAAAAATGAGCTCTAAAAACTTGATGCATGGTCCTTGCTCTTCTTAATTCTCTGCAGTCATTGCTCATTCATTTTGCTTTGAAAAACGTCATGTGAATTTCAACTACAAAACAATAACTGTTGTGACTCTCTGATTAGCTGTTATTGTGAAACAAAATGTCTTCTAAAGAAGAAATACTTGTAGACAAAATTTCATTGGTGTAGTTGAATTGTTTTTACTACAAAAGTAATTATTTTAATTAATACAATATGTAATAGTTGAGTGAAACACTTTGGATCTCTCCCAGTCATTAGACCTAAAATTAGTGACTGATGATTGGCAGCTGTGTAGTTGGGTCAGTAGAACAGTTAACTCTGCTTAACAGAGAYAGTCGATGTTAAATGGTCAGTATATGGCATATAAATATATATAATTGTAAAATACAGGTAAGGTAATTTTAAGCATGCAGAGAGGTTTAAATATTTCACAGTGGCTCAAATTCTGTGCACTGCATCCTCCTGATACAATGATGCACAGTGTCTTGCAATTTTGTTTAAGMTTCTTTTTCTTGGGAATGACTTATATGGGCTTTTCAGAACCAAAGCACACCCTTGTTACTGGCTGCAGTCTGTGATCTTTGTGTGTGAGAGGTGTATGCTTTGCTGAAGTAAGGGTTCATTTATCTGATCACRTAGGCTAAGTGTATCCTACTCATCACACCCTTTTTATTGATATCAGCATGTAGTTTGAACTAAAGGGAACTAAAGCCCTGGAATATACATATTCTTCTTTGAAATTATCAACAAATTTTCAATGTATTTGAAGTAAATTGAAATTTACAGTCTGACAGTGGCCACATCAGTGGTTTGTAACCTACTGCAGTGCAAAAACCCTTGTACTGGTTGAATATGGCATACTCAGGCTGCAGAGGGTGTTAYATCCTATTTTCCTTTGTTTTAATAGACCTTTGTTTTTTAACCTTTACACACATGTGATATTTACAATTTGGAATGCCTTTTGACTATTGTGGATCTCTTGTTTACTCTCTTGTGTCTTGGGCAGCAAAGTTCAAGATACGATAGTATTGTGTGAAATGTGGAAATGTTTGTTTCATTGAATGCCTGACCTTTTAATGTCATTGAGTTGCAGGTGTTTGGTAGGAGTGAATGAGAAAATTTGGTTTATCTTTCTATAGATAAGATGTCTTTTTTCCATGTCCTTCTAAGCTCTTGCTTCTTCTTTTTATATTTTTTTTTTCTTTCAAACTAGGGCCTCCATTTTTTTTAATGTTTCCTAATTCAGATCCTTTATTGTATTTCTGAGTATTTTTGTATATTTTTTTTTCTGAGTTAATCCCTGTAAAGCTAGTGACTGGAATTGATTTTGACACTCTTAGTGTCTCTTCCTTAATTTTCCATCTACCCCATTCCTGTGTTTTCCATTGATGCTCCTTGCAGAGTTTGAGGTCTTCCTTTAATGATGTCTTTGGATTGGTCTGTGTACACTGCATGTGATTATAAGTTGAAAAACCAACTATCATATCTTTTAATTAAATCTTCTGGAGCATGTTTCTGCCAACCCTTTAAATGCCAAAACAGACCTTTGGGGGAATTCCTCCCCCTCCCACCTTCTCCAGTGGTACAGAGTGAATGGATGTAATGCTCACCTCCCTATGTACATTGATGAGCTCGGTTTTCTGAAGTAACCAGATATTTTTTCTTTTTAATACAGGCATGAAATTACAATGTAACTTTGGGYTTGTTTAATCCAAAATAAGGATAAATTGGAGCTGTATTTGTCAAAACTTTGTTACTAACTGGTTAGCTTTCAGGATWCATGGTGAGAAACTAGCTAGGAAGACAGCAGGGATGTTACTTTGGCTGTTTACTTCAACCGGTTACTTCATCTGATAATTCAGTTCTTTTTTTTTTACTTTATACTGGGTCTGGCTGGGATGGAGGTAAATTTCTTGAAAGCAGCTTGCACAGTGTTGTGTTTTGGGTCTTTGGCTGAAACAGTGTTGATAGCACACCAATGTTTTGTTTGTTGCTGAACAAGTTTTCTTTTCCATCCCCTTTCTACCTCCACTCTAGAGAGGAAGCATGGGTTGGCAAGAGACTGGGAAGGCACAAAGCTGGGACAGTGACCAGAACTGGTKTGAGGGATAGTCCTCATCACCCAATGTTATGCTCAGCCATGGAAACTGGAAGTAGAGGAAGAAGGGTGGGCGGGGAGGGGTTGCCTTCCAGGGTGCCTCCTSCTCAGAGACTGGCTGGGATTGGTTTGCTTAAGGAAGGTGGTGAGTAATTTCCCTTATGTCACCTTCCTGCGTCTTTCCTTCTATTAAACTGCTTTTGTCCTGACCTATAAACTTTCTTGTGCTTCTTCTCTACTCCTCTCCCTTGCTGCTCAGGGAGGGGAGGGTGGGTCACCAGCAAGCGGCTCTGTGGCTGCTGTTTGGGATCAGCCCACCACTCATATGGAACACAGTCACACACCAACGCTTGAAACCTGCATTGTAGCAACATGGTATTTGTCACAGGTCTGAATGAAAACTTGGGTTTGAGCTTAAACCATGGCAAACCTAGTTGTTTCCACTTTCCTACATACATTGGTTTGAATTAAGAAGGTTTGGAAAGATTACTAGCCTGTTCTTCAGATTATCTCTGTTAAATTTTTCTGGCGTAGTCTTGGACTGAGAAGCCCAGTACTGTCTGAGTACTGTCTGTTAAATTGAAGTGTTGTTAAAATGTTGGACTGTGTTTCTTGCCCTTTAAAGGTTGTGGATTCTTTTTCATGTTCTCCCATAAGGTGGAATTTGCACAGTTTAAAAAAATATAAGAAAATTCTCCAGGTTTGCAATATTTTTTTTTTTTTTTTTTCCTGTGGTCAAGGATGTTGATGGCATAAATTTTCTATACTAAGCTTTCAGTCAGTTCGCATGGAGGGCACTTTCGGTATTAATGGATAGATGTTAAGAGGAGGAAAAGGCAAATACTGTCTAGCTTCTCATTTTCCTTTCAAATGATGTATTAGTTCTTTCTTAAAGCTGTATAGAAATGCATAAAGCACCTTTGATCTGGATTCTGAGTTTATCAATATCTCTTCTTTTTCTGCTGAAACAAAACAGTGGATCTCCTGAACACAGGCCTACCACCACACTTGTGTGTGTCAACAGGTTCATCTGAAGTGTAGAAAGTGGTTGTAGCCAGGAAAGAATGTTCCATCTGAGCTACCACAAAAGTTTGGGKTTTTTTTCTTTCCTCTTTAGAATCAGGATAATAGAGGGCATAATGTCACCCCCATTAGAATTGCTTAAAGAAAATTCTCRAGATCATGATAAAGGAGTCATGTATACTTTTCTCCTTCCTGCAAGGCTTCAATTGTTTTGCTTTGCACATTGTGTGTATTTTCACAGTCTGCATTGCCATGAGATGAGATTACTGCAGTCCAAGAACTACCCACTTAGGAGTTTTATGGTACAGCCATCCATCTGCTTGAAAATGAAAAACTTTTTATGCAGTTTTATAATTTATTTTTTTCTGTTTGTGCTTACATCAGTATACTTTGAAGAGCCCCATCTTTAGGGCAGCGTTCTCATAGCAGTTGGGAATATTGATGGAGCACAAGGAAGACCATGGAATTACCGAGTGGTTTGTGTTGCAAGAGAACTTAAAGGTCATCTAGTTCAACTTCCTGCCATGGGAAGGAATGCTTTCCTCTAGACCAGGTTGCTCAGGTCCATCCAACCTGGCCTTGAGCCCTGCCAGGGCTGGGGCATCCAAAGCTTCCCTGTGCAACCTACTCCAATGCCTCACCACCCTCACAAATTTCTTTCCAATATCTAATGCCTCACCACCCTCACAAATTTCTTTCCAATATCTAATTTAAATCTACCTTTTTTCAGCTTGAAGCCATTCCCCCTTGTCTTATCACTGCATGTCCTTGTGAAAAATCCCTCTCCAACCTTCTTGAAAGCCCCATTTCGGTACTGGGAGATGCTGTAAGATCTCCATGAAACCACCTCTCTAGGCTGAACAACCCCAGCTGAACTGTCTCAGCCTGTCATAGGAGAGGTGCTCCAGCCCTGTGCTCAGCTTCAAATAGGTCCGCAGGAGAGCCACTAAACATCCTGGAGCTGGATGCAGCAGTATTCCTGATGGAGTCTCTAAAGAGCAGGGTAGAGGGGGACCTGCTCCCTGGACCTGCAGCTACGCTGCTTTGGATGCAGCACAGGATATGGTTGCTTTCTGGGCAGTGAGCACATAAGATGCAGGAAAACCTTGAATCACGTGTTTAGTCCTGTTGAGCCATTGGGGAGATCACAGAATTATTTAGGCTAGAAAGGACCTACAAGATCATCAAGTCCAACCTATAATCCAGCACTGCCAAGCCAACCACTAAACCATATTCTTATGTGCCATGTCTACATKACTTTTTAATATCTCCAGGGGTGGTAACTCCATCGCTTTGTAGGCAACCTGTTCCAATTCTTGACAGCCTTTTCAGTGAGTAAATTTTTCTTAATATTCATTCTAAATGTCCTGTGGTGCAACTTGAGGCAATTTCCTCTCTTCCCGTCACTTGTAACCTGGGTGGAGAGGCTGACATGTGGCTACAATCTCCTTTCAGAGAGCAGTAAGGTCTCTCCTTAGCCTACTTTTCACCAGGCTGAACACCCTCAGCTCCCTCAGCCACTCCTCAAAAGATTTCCTCTCTCGACCTTTCACCAGCTCTGTTGGTCTTCTCTTGACTCACTTGGGCACCTGAATATCTTTCCAGTACCACAGTTTATTTCTTCATTAGCATATGATTATTGTGATTGGAAGCTACTTAAGTGGACTCAATACTGTGCTTTTGGAGTCCAAATCAGGCCCTGATCTTTGTAGGTAAACTTGGTGATGATCTGGATTTCAGAAGCAGAAGCCTTTTGTTGGGTATAGTGAAAAATAGAAATAACCTCTTGCAGCAGAGTCTGAGTGCAACTTTGTGCAACAGTATGTCTATAACTAGTGCTGTCAGAATAAGAAAGGTGATGATTAGACTTCATGGATGTTTCAAAAGCCTGATTTTGTTGTTTATTGTCCAGATAATAATGGTCTCATAGTCTTGTCAAAAGCTTAAAGGCTGAGATCTTCCTGTTAAATATAGTAGACAGAGTGCTAGAACCTGTTTGCCACATATATTGCATTTGTTAATGKGGTGTTTTACAGTGATATTACTGATCTCTCTCTGCCTTATGTTGCATTGTTTATTTTGCTTTATTGATGTTCTGTTTTATTAGGATGAAGTGAATTATTTATATGCTTGTCCACATACATAGAAGTGRTTACACTGTGATATTAATATAAGAGAGAGTAATTAATTTTGCAGCCACAGACTGTTTTGACTTCATTACTTTGAGAACATGTGAAGCATAAATCACATTTTGTTATGAATTAGTGTTCAAGACTKTTTGTATCTGAACCATTGGCACTGATTAGAAAAGCACTTCCTTCTGCATGTCAGGAATTTCCATGCTAACTTAAAAAATCTGCTGTTTAAAAACAAGATAATAGTTCTGTTTTTCTAGTAGCCATTGTAGCCACATTCTGTTTCCCTGCTATTCACATGTGAGTGGTGCTTGCAGTGGTTCACYATAACTTGTTCTGAGTTGAGGGCTGCATTTGAAATGAAATCATAACTCTGCACTGTTGTCAAGTGTCTTGTTTGGCTTACAGATATGTTTCGTAAATGTAAAATTTTTCATGACGTGGGAGAAATAACATGAACTCTTTAGGTTTTGAAGCTTAGCAGGTAATCATATGAATTTGTGAACATTTTGAATGAGAGCAAATGTTAAAGGATTATCTGATTTGGTATGTTTTGAAGTTAATGTTTAGAATGTGTGCAGAATACAATCAGTGGTTATATTAGCAGTAGACTTGCATTCTGCAATTCAGCTGTAGCCCACTAATAGTTCAATAATTRTTTCGTTGTATTTCAGTGATCAGTGAATTGTAACTGACTTAATCCTCTGCTTTTTATTCTTTAGTGCTCCAAGTTGATGGACTAAGAACATGGAATATAATCTGGATGCGGKTGCTTGAACATCATTTATTCCAAAGCTTAGATTCTTCACATTGGTGGCCTGAATGATTGATTGATAAGCAACGTACGCAAGRACAATACTAAGAAAACATTCTGTCTATTGCTGCTGTCTTTAATGAAACTGGTGCAGAGTTGCTTCTTCTGAAATGCAGTTGAAAAAAATGAGGGAAATTTTACCAAGATTGTACCCTGGCCAAATTAATGATAAAAATAATTCCTTGACTACATCCCCAAAGCAATCTTCTGATGATAAAACAAATCCACCAAAAGGGGCAGATGACCAGAACTGCTGTTACCAAGGAACTGAGGCTGAGAACAATAGGTTGACACTGATAAGCTGTATAAAATGCAGAAGTGTTCAGAAAATTTCAATGCAAGATATAGAAAAGCGTAAGAAGCTTGAGTGGACTGAAGACAAAAATTTCATCTGCAAGAAGTGTAGTCATAYTGAGCTGCCAGCTTTTGATTTTGTTCCTGAGGGTGCCAATGCTGCAGACTTTGAAAAACATGAAAGAAAAACCCCAAGTAAAACTCAGAAAACCTTTAAAGTAAAAAATTTTCTGCCAGGTAAATACTACTGTGATAAATGCAGATTTTCAACAAAGGATCCTTTACAGTATAAAAAGCACATAGGGCAACATGAAGAAATTAAGTTTCTTTGTTCCCACTGTAATTGTGTATCCTACACCAAAGGAGAATTCCAGARACATTTGGTGAAACACACTGGAACTTTTCCGTTTCAGTGTGAATACTGTGAATATGGTGCTGTTAGACATGACTATATAGTTAAACATACGAGAAGAGTACATGAAACGCCCAGAAAACGGCTGTCAAATGCTTTCATAAACCACAAGCAAAAGAAGCAGAGTCAAAGCACTTTATGTAAAAAGCAGAAATACAATAAAATTTCTTTTCAGAATGAACTTTCAAATTTGTCTTCAAATATGGTTTGTGAGATTCCAAGTAAAACAGCTAAAACAATCTGCTCATCTCAAAATGTAGAATGTAGCATAAACACAGCATCAGTCCAGGATAAGACTATATTGGAGCCATCTGAAATGAGTGTATGTGAGAATCAAAGTGTGGAGGTTGAGGTTTATTCTCCAAAAACAGAGCCTTTGCAACCTGGGATGCCTTTAACAGTAATTGCACCATCTGAACTTGTAGTTCCTTCTAACTGTTTAGCTCAAATAGTAGAGCTTAAAATAGTGAATGGAGCACAACAGCTAGTTCTTAAACTAATTCCTATGAAAGAAGCAAATTACAAATCTGTAAACTGTGCTGAAGAGGAACTTGAGAATCAAGGTATAGAACAATCTGCAGAAGGAAGAAAAACATCTTCTATGTCTCAAAATGAGTTACTAACCATGGAAGTGAATGTAAACAAATTATCCAATGTTAGTAACCAGCTTGATCTGGATAGTACATATGACAAGAATTCTGAATATTTTTCTTCTTCTGATTCTCAACTATCTGACTGTAGCTCTGTATCTATACAAAGGGAAGATACATCAAAATTTTGCTTTCATTTGGTGAAAGGTATTGATGTCCATTCAGGTGTTCTAGAACTTAGTTCTCCATCTCTGGTGACGAACAGTACTGAAAAAAAAAGTGATCTTAAATCCTCAAGAGGGCAAGTAGATGGAAAAAGTAACTTACATTGTGATGTGTATTGTTATGAAGAAACTGAGGATATATACCGTCCAAAATATGGTTCTGTTTCTGAAGGTAAAACTTCCAAGAACATTTCAGCAGAAGCAGCTCAGGAGGGCGAAAGTTCTTCTCCAGACCATAAAGAAAAGAATACATTGTCTGTGAAGAAGGTTTACAAGGAATGTAAGAGTCTGCTGGTCAGCTCTACTGAAGCACATTTAGCTGGAAAGGATTTTGATAAAAGATCTGCTRCATCTTCTGAGGCAGGAAAAAACTTCCATGTTACTGATAGTCCACCTTGTGAGGATATAAATTTTGACTTTAGCAAAGTGAAGAGAGCTAAAACCATAAGTCAAAAGAATGGTCATCTTCTGGAATCACTAGAATTACAGAAGAAGGAAAAGAAAGGTAATTCTTTTGAAGGACCTGTTATTTCGTCTGTATTTTCTCTTAGCTCTGGGGCTGAAAATGTTCCAGAGGATGTCAGATGGGATGACACAACACGCAGGAAGAGATCAGCWACATTGCTGTGCAGAAAGATTGCTCAGCTCATGTCTGCTGCTGAACCTAACATGAAATCTGTGCCCTTGAGATGTCAAGCTTCCAGTAAAAAGTTGCCTTTGCCTCAGGAAAGTTCAAGCTGCGAGAGAGTTTGTGCCACTGAAGTGGAACAACCTGCATCTTTGTCTCAAGTGCATGGTGAAAGAAGTGTGATTAGCAGTGAAGAACACAGTGAAGATCAGCTTTTTACATTTTCAAGAACTTCTAAAAACAGAGTAACTAAAAACTCCCATGTTGCTACTCCAATGTTTATCCCYAAAGGGACAATGCTGAGAGTGCTGAATGCTAATAGCAGTCAAAACTCATATGGAGTAGAGAACAGAGGTGAAACTTCAGCTCCCGTGCATTGCAATGAAATGTTTCTGCCTCGCCCAGTCCCCGTCAGTGTTTCTGAGACACTCAGCAGTAATTTCCAAGCTTTGCCTAATCAGAGTGAGCCAAATGCTGAGTCCAGAACTATATCACTCAGGCAAAGACCAAAGCGRGAGGCAAGTGTTAAAAATAACAACAAGCAAACTGGTGTACCATTTCAGAAAAGCAGTGATGTGAGCAAGCAAAGCAAGTCCTATTCAAAAAGTCAACTAGGTCATAAAAATAAGGCAAAACAAGCAAGCTTCAGAGAACTTCCTAAGAGGAAAACAAGAGCTCAGTCGGAAACCAGTTCAAGTTCTGATACGTCATACCTGTTGACAGCAAGACGGCTTCGACTTGTTCCTCTGAAAATGAATCAGTTGATAAAATGCCCTCGTCGTAACCAGCCAGTTGTGGTACTRAACCATCCTGATGTTGATTCACCAGAGATCATTAATGTCATGAAGACTATCAACAAGTATAAAGGTCAAGTCCTGAAAGTAGTTCTGTCAGAAAGGACAAGTAGTTGTCTTGGTGTCAGACGTTACCGAAAGCGTCTTACTCTTCAGAATGTTGAGACAGGAAACCAATCAAAAAAGCAGAGTATGCTAAAAATGAAGCTGAAAAAGACCCATAAAAATAACTACCAAGTGGTGGAAACTTCACCAGCTGAAGCACTTCAGTGTCTGTTTAGGTGTTGGTTTTGTGGACGAGTATATATGGACCAAGAAGAATGGATAAGTCATGGACAGAGACACTTAACAGAGGCAACCAAGGGTTGGGATGTTCTTTCTCTTCAAGCAAAAAAACATTAAGTGAGAGACTAGGGGAGGTTTCCCCTCTTGCTTTTAATGAGTGCCACTAACTTGCTTGAAACGGAGGATTGAAATAACTGCTTTATTTTGCCAAAAGTCCTCTACTGTTAGCAAAGTGAAGAAGAGAGTAGAGGTACAGAGAGGTAGAGAAGCTGATAGTGAGGTTTAAGCACTACTTTGCACTCTTGTGTTTGACATTTATAGTGGAGGTCAGCTTCATCTGTTCCATAGAAAAAATTTGAAGAAGATTTGCTATGCAAACATCTTTCTGGTTACCCTAGGATACTGTGCTGTATGTGGTTTGTGCTAGGTCTGTATGGATTAAAGTCTTAGATGATGATATCTTTGTAAATTTAAGAGGATTTAGTTTGCTTTATTACAGCATGATGTTTCAGAGATTGAGCACATCTGTACTGAAAAGCACCTTTGGTCCTCTGTGGACAGCAAGTGAGCGTCATAGGTTTTAGTGGCAAATTAAGCACTACGCATAAAAAGAAAAAWTTAAATGCAAGTGCTCTGTTTCAGTGAACTAAAAACACTTCTGCTGACTTCAGAGGAGATACAAGGGTGTAAATAAAAAAATCTATGGAATCAGTTACTCCCACTAGATCAGGTAGCACCAAAAAATTCAATTTTGCTTAGTACTTAGTCTTTACCTAGACTGTATTGTGTAGGTGTGAGGGAGCAGAACACTGTCAGGATTTGATCAAGCCAGAGATGCGATTAGGTTTGGGGCGACAGTGAAAAGCATTTCTCTGTATGGCCTCAAGGCTGCTCTGAAATWGTATTAGCCAAACATAAACCCTCTAACACCTTGTGTGCGATAAAGCATTTATAGAACTCAGTATTTGGTTAGAACTCTAGTTGGTGAGCTTATTTACAGGGGAACTTGCTGAAGATGAAGACTTTTCAAAATGAAAAGCCATTTGCACAGCTTTTACATTGACAGTATTGAACCAGATTTTCAGTGCAATCTTTCATCATGCTTAACAATTTAGATGTTACAATTTATTTTTTATAGGCCTCAAATTCAAAAGCATGTGCCTAGTTCCAAATTATGTCTTATGTGTACTGACTTCAGTGCAGTGTAAACATTGTTCAGTTGCTTAAACACTTCTCTAAATCAGGGCCAAATTACAGTTTTTTAGTAACAAAAAGGAATGGATGACACTGAAGTTACTGTTTCTGTGTGTGAGCTATGGATGTTTCTCTTCATCTTGTCATTTTTAAATCATTTTAGAATCATGTAGAATGAAGTATATTGAAGCACATACAATTAAAATAATGTGTTACAGTTTTAGAAATATGAAAATCAATACTGACTCTAATGCTGGATGTGTGTTCTGTGTTTTAACTGGGACTTCTCTGGTAAACTGGTAGTCCCTAACTTTTCACTGATGGTGCATTTTTGTAAACAGTCTAGCTGGGAATATTTTTTTTATATACTCCAGCAGATTATACATTGTTTTGATAAAGTATTTATCACATCTACATTGAAATGTAAATATTTTTAAACTACATCTGACTGAGGTTTATTTTCAAAACCACTTATTGCTTTCCCATAATTTTGCAATACAGTGTTAAAATCCTTCTGATAGTTGGTGCTTTAAGTCAGATCCTTTTCATCCTGTACACATGGAAAATTTTTCTATCATTTGTATCAGACTAACCTATTCCACAGAACAAACTTTGTTTTGCCTGTTTTGTCAATAATAAGGAAAAGACAGTTCTCATTTTATATTCAAATGGAATTATATTTTTTTAGATGGGTACACTAGAGGGTTTTTTTCACTTCATATACTTTGATGCCAAACCTAAYAGTGCTATTTGCATTTTCAACMGTGAAAATAGTTTCCATTTTAAAATTCTGGCATATCATGTACAATAAATGCTGAAATGGTTAACACAAAAAACCCCATGGTTAGCATTCCTCCTTTGTTTTAATTCCTTCAGTCCAGGTTACTGATTGAATTAATTTTGTTTCTGTAGAAGCTACTAAATAAATAGTTTTGAATTTACTTTGTAGGAGTTGTCACTGGCAAAATCAGAACTTTGCTCATGAAAGCTGTACTGGGGGGATGGGAGAACTGTTGCTACTCAACTTTATAAACTCTTGGTGGTTTAAATATACTGGTAATCCTTGACTTCTCTAAGCAAGTTTACTGTTTACTTTAGTAAACATCTGTAGAGCTCTGTATGTCACTGCCATAATCTGTTATCTGAATTGTTAAGCCTTGGGGTCTTTATGGTTTTGAATGTAGACATTTTTTTTGTTTCAATATGAAAAGTTTTGTAAGTTAAATTGCATTGTCCTTATGAAATTCTCAAAGCAGATTATGTCATGCTTTTTTATGAGCTCTGCTAAACTATTTTAGCAGCTTCTGTTTTGTTCCTTTTATTCTTACTACATAAAATTATGTCAGAATAACTTCCTTCAAGTTTAGCAGTCCTATCAGTTTGAGAGAAATTATTTACARTGGATGTTTTCTTCCATTTTGATGCAGTGTTGAGAAATTAAAAGGTTGGAAGAAAATGGCAATCAACTGCTAAATTTTTTCAGAGCTAGTTGTGGCATTACATAGTACGTCATAAATTGGGCTGGAATGTTGTGGTTTTGGCTTGAGGGGTTTTATTCTTGTTYCTATTCTATAAGGATAAAGTAACTGAGGTTCCTTTTTTTTTGGTGTGTTGCAAATTACCTAGTCAAACTTCTGAGCGTGGTTAGGAAGATTATTGATGCTATGCAAAAAAATCGTTTCGTATATGTACGGAATTTTRGTTTGCCTTTATATACATGCACAATTTAGCTAGGCCTTCAAAAACTCAAATTGTATGAATAAATATTTCAGTATTTTTTTTCTTTCTGGAAAAATATCACATTCTCATATTTTTGCTCATATGCACTGGAACATGTTTTCTTGCTGATTTTGAAGCACATCTGCTCTTCTTACTAATGATTTCTATGTCTAAATTTGCACGTGGTAGGAATTCAAAGTGATGTTTGCATAATGGTCCTGTTGTGTAAGTGCTTGGAGTCTCAGGTATGGAATACAAGTACCTGCTATTTAAGCTAAAGAAGAAGTGCTCATTGWGTAATAGAATTTACATAATTACAACTAGTTTTATAACCTGCAATGCCTGTAAGCATCAGCTGACAAAAACTTCTGTGGCGACTGAGCACAGCTTGGTGTTGAGCAAACATATGTACACCACATGAAATTGTTAGACAGTGAGAACTGTGACGTGTATTTTTAAAAGCAAGGATATTTATTTGATGATAGTGATACACTTTATTAACTTTTGCTACTTAATGGTATTTCAGTGACATTTAGATAAGCAAGGGTGAGTTTTGTTTTCATCTGAAGTTAGGAGGTAGAGTACAAGATTAGCAAATTGATCAGTCATCGTAAAGATATCAGGAGTYGTTCTCAACACTTTCTGAATTATTACATTGGCACATTCTTTACTTGTATCCTCAAAGTGAAAATGCAACAATGAAAAAATGGAGTAGATCTGTCGAATGCTTCATTATGTTATGGGGAGCTCCTTGCTCAAAAGGTTAATCTAATTCCTGAGACATTGAAATAACTTCTATTTATAGCTATACAAATGAGTCAGTGACAGTAAGGCAGAAAACRTCAGCATGGCTTGAATGGATGTGTGAGGTAGCATTGTTCTCTGTGGGTTCCTGAYTGATCCTTTCCGTCAATGAGTGTTATGGGAACGGATTTGTAGAAGTCAATGATTTCTTCCACAGAATTAAATTTCTGGGGGGGAAAAATAATAATCAGTGATTGAGAATGAAATTGCTCGATGGTTTCATCCATAGCATCAAAAGACTTCCAAATGAGAGTATTAAAAATAGGTAATATTTTGCATGGAGTTATGATTTGATGGAAGCAATTCTAAAAGGAAAAGCATTATATTTTGATTCTCCTATTTCTTTTTTGTGTCTCTGTCTTATGGAAGGCAAAGCAACTAGCTGTTTAGGACAAAAAGGGAGCATGGTTAAGCCCTGATAATGCAGTATCACCTCTAAAGGTTTGTGATGACAGATGTGATCATAATTCTTGAAACCATGAAGCAACTATAAATTGTTACTTTGTCCTGCCACAAGTTACATTTAAGTAGCATGATGTTTTACACTGCAAGTTTCAAGGTATGTTGCTTTAAAATCCCTTTGAAGTGTGTAACAAGAACCATCTTGTTCTCGTGCCCAAAACAATGACATCCCCCAAGCAACTCCTAAAATGATAAAGGTCTGGTTCAAGGTTGCCGACTTGGTCAAACGGCAACAGAAAGCTATCCAAAGTGTTTATTTTCATCTGCTCTAGGGGAAACCTCCCATTTCAATGGTTAACAGTCCTTCAGTGTTTCAGTTTAAATGGTTCTCTTCCTTGTGTGTAACTTCTAAGCCCTCATCAGATGACAAAACYCTCATCAGTGTTTTTTCACTTGAGATATTCTTTGGGCTCATTGGTATTAAACCACCAGAACAGCACACAATAATGAAAGCTTACTTTGACATTAATGCTTATCTCATATKTATATAACATTTACTGGTCAGCACAGATCTTCTGGTGGTGTCTCCTGGTAGTGTCTGTCACCGTCACCCAGTTTGTAACAAAAGAATCAGATTAAGGAGGTGATTTGGTGAAACTGTTCTTGTATTAAGATGAAATATATTTAAGTTCTGTTTTGATAATTTTTACTCATGTACATTTGTTGTACTTTGGTTTTTTGTCTTTGCTTATGTTCAAAGTCACTRCTGAAAATCCAGGCAAAACTGTGTTTTATATTTCATGCCTTATAAAAGTAATATTTTTTTTTGTTCTAAACTTACTCTTTTATCAGTACCAGTTATTTCCTTGTTTTCTTGGTTGGGAAGTTAAAAGGTCTTAMTATAATTTTCTTCTGCTTTGGAAATTTAATTAGGCTTCACTTAGTTAATGTCACATTAACTGCTGTTTTAGGTCTTTGGCGATGGGGAAAAAATGTCTCAGATATTACTTAGATTTTTTATTATATTACTTAGATTTTTAATTACTCAGATATTACTTAGATTGTTTTTTTCTATATTATTTCATTTGGGAGTCTTACCTGAGCTAGTGAGTTTTAAAATATTAAGCTCTGAGTCTCTTTATATCTGCTAGTACATGAAGTTGACTTGGGCATCATAAACATTGMTGGTCCAGAATTTTGTGTCCTCAGCTATTTTAATGAAACTCCACATTTTGTTACGTGTAAAGACAACTAAAGACATAAAGATGAAGAAAATTCAGTACTTGATTTGTTTCCCTTCACTATGTGAAGAGACTTAGACAATCTCTGGTGTCATAGGAATTTCCTGTCTGCTGTCTCCAGACTCTTCTACGGAGATGGGAATAGGGTCTCAAAAATTGGTCATGAAAGAATTGTGTTGAGAAGGTGGTAGAACTCTGGGCTATGTTGCCCATTCTGAATGAGATCATTCAACCCTGARCTGTCATTTAAGCTGTGGGGGAGGTGCTTATGTTGCAAACATCTCTCTCAGTTGGAGGTGCTGGCTGTTTGTTGTGCCTCTTTTCCTGGCAGTAACTTTTGATATAGCACTGTCAGTGRGAGGCATGGTGGAAGTGCTCCCCTGTCTGCTGGACAGGCCAGGCCATTTTGGTGGCTGCTGAAGGCAGGTTGAGCTGATCCATCGGGTGAAATGGTGTGACTGGTATGACTGTGAGAGTTTGATGATGAACAGTAGCAGTAAATGCAGTGGTGAGGATTGAGAAAGTATCTCTGGCTGAAGCAGGGTGATCCAGACATACACATTGGGCTGTACTCCAAACTTTGTAAAAGCAGGCACCAAGCTGAAGAGGAGCCTACCTCTGCCTCTCATATTGAGTTACTGTGTTGGGAATTGAGCCTGATGCTACAGACATGCTAAAACATGCATTTTGTGTGTGGCAGATTTTTCTTTGAAAAGAAGATAAGAAAAATATTTAAATTTTGTGTCATGATCAGCTTTAAATGTGAGCAAGGTTTGTGTTTCATCATTTTCTAAAGAACTATACACATGAAAAAGGCTCTGTTACAKGGATCTCTGGATCTTTAATAGTGAAATTGTCTGGAATAGAGGAAGACAGCAGCCCAGGAAAGGGTGCTCAGGACAGCAATTTTGAATGCAAGTGCCTAAATTCCATATATGCCTCATTTGGGGATCTGATCTTTATAGCTTTATGTAATTTGGCCTTTGGAAAGCTCGGTATAGTAAATAATGTATGTAGGTGTGAACGTCTGTGAGTAAATAGCTATCAAAAGATGTACCTCCACTGAGAGAGTAAATGATTTTCTTTTTTTTTACCCCTCTGCTTCTATATATTCTATTARAGCTTGATACTAATTTACCTGCATGGAACTTCTCATACTTTCACCACAGAAATCTGGTGATCAACCCCTTTTTTTTTCTGCCCTTATGGCCTTCTAGGCTACATGAGAGCTAACAATAGAAGCACTCATGAGAATTAAAAATACATTTTAAAAAAGAATTTAAAACCTTGTTTGATAATACAATATGTTAACAACTYGTATACTGTACAGTAAAAATCAAAAGTTGCAATGAGATAGGGAAAAGTTTGAATAAATATATTTATGTGTAAGGAAAAATGTGTTTTAAAGGATGAAAATAGACTAATTCAAAAGTGAAAACACACAGCAGAAAATCTTTTAAGACCAAACTTGTGAACAAAATCACCAACTGGGGAGAACTGTCGCAGATCCGCCCATGTTTGTTGGCATTTAGGTTTCTTTCTCTTTGGCTGGTGAGGAGGAAATATTCAGCTGATCCGGACAGAGCAGCAAGGTCTGGCTGCACTGCACACTGCAAAATGTGGTGTAACAAAGGGTATCCCTGTGCAGGGACARTGCAGAGTGCTCTGGAAAGCATTTTAACAGGTACTGGAAAATTACTGGCATCAATTTACTGTAATTCAGCCTTACAAAGTGTTTTCACCTTCTTTGGGAAAAAAAAAACCTTAAAAGAGCTGCAAAAAATTGAGGTGACAATTTTCAAAAAAGAGCCTTTTTGGGGAATCCTTTGAGACTGCCTGGGAAGGAAGAAGCTCTTCTGAGCAATGTTGGTGCCACTGTTTGTTCATTGTGCTTTGTGCCCAGTTGTGTTTTAGTGTCTACTGCTGAGAATAATTTGTAGGGGTGGAAGATTGCCCTGTTTGTGATTCCCTGGTACAGCACTTAGTTGACCAGCAAAGCAATTTTGATTTTTTTTCCTGTTGTGCTTGATCTATGGGAAGATTTGAGTTAAAGAATCCTCAAAGAAGGCATAAGGTAAGGAGTCATGATTAAAGATTTGGCCTGGTAGAGCCAAGTCTTGGATGCACTGTGTGTTGTTAACTAGATGCTTGGAATCCTTATTTTGGAATTGTTACTTTGCAATTTGACTTGTCAGTCCAGACCCACTGTTTAAGATAAGTGCTCTCTGTGCACAAGTTGGAACAAATAACAAAGTCATATATTTTGGTATTTCCTGAGATGGGAGGGATTGTGTTCTCCTTCCTTTTAGCTCAGTAAAAACTGTTCATGTACCATTCAAGTAATTTTCCAGTTACCTGAATTGTTACAGCTGTTAACAATGATAATATAGTTCTACCTCTTTATTCTCTAGTGTAGAATACACATATATTGCATTATGCTGTAGCATGCCTTGTTTCTGTCATTGTTTCTGTTCTGAGCCTGTTTGTRTTAGAGCCATTACAGGAAAACTAAACAATGTAAGAACCATGGAAAACTAAACTTGCTTTCTGCTAAATCATACTAAAATTCCAGGAAATCATTTGGGAGGTTCAATTCAGAAAAGCAGTCAGTGTTTTACAGAAGACTCGTGGTTACAGAGGACAGCAGCAGCAGGATGATGGTACCTGCAGTAGAGTTCTTGATTTCTGCTACCATTCAGCTTCCCAAACGGTTTCATCGTGCTTGAATAATGAAAAATAAATAATTTTCCCCCTCATCATTAAACCTGTTCTCAAAGAACAACTTGCCAGGAAATCTTGTTCCTCTTGGGAAAGCTCATGAATCCTATCCCATGTTTTCTAATAAAAATTCTAATATAAATTTTTGACCCACCAAATGCCTTAAATCAGCCTGGGTCGTTTGCAATTTCAGGCACTTTGAAGTCTATCTATACAAAAGGTAAGTTTTGAAAAGTATTGAYGTGCACAAAAAAGATATAATTGAAGATTCAGCTACAGAGTCTTTGCCACTTCACCGAGTTGGATTTGTGTCAGTGATTTACATAGCTAATAACCCATAGGAGGTAGTTTTGCTTTTTTACTCTGCTTGAAGC
>NW_026623431.1:1215902-1229425 GCF_030028575.1 Malurus melanocephalus
AATGTTTTATTTTTTCTTGTGTGAAAGACTTGCAGATACAGTGTTTGTTATTTAACCATAYATRTAGAATAAGAATTAGACTCTTATCRTGACTATAATTGAATTTAATTATGTAAAAAAGCATTGCTAGTCTAAAGAGATTTTCTAATTGAAATTTACCATATCTGAAAGACTGATTGCTGGGGACCCACATGATTTAATTGCTTCTGAATATCCATGACAACTGTTGTCCTGTTGCTTCCTAGCACCAGGTTCTGCTGTTAGGTATGTGGAATTGTATCTATTTGAAAATGCCTGCTCAAATTACCACAGGTTTAAAAATATGCTAAAATTATATGTATACAGGAAAAGGTRGAACTTCTCTTTCCTTTTACTTTGGAGGTGTTAATTACAGTAGATAGAAGTATTGTAAGTACTTTAGAATTTTTTACATTATTTAAATCTGAATTTGAGCATGGTATGCAAAATTTGCTTTTAAATTATTATATTGAAGCTGCTTGAAACTTGAGACATACTTGAAATGAGAGTATTGCAAAAGAAACTTTAATGAAACAGCAGGTTTGCTGTGTGGGAGAGTTTGTAACTAATATTTAGTATTAAGAACTTGTCTGACATAAAAGCTACAGACTGTAARAGCAGATGGGATTTTACTTACACACTCTCCTCTGAGCCCTGTTCCCAGTGCGTATTGTTGGCTTTCTTCCAGAAAACGGACTTTAATGTTGTATACTCTTCTTCCATAATAAACAACCAAAACGTATGGTTCAGCCTTTGATTTCTTTGAACAATCTCTAATCAAGAATGTCTCATCCTGTACGATGCAGATTTAAATTACAGATTGTATGGTTAGTTCACAATAAAACTTGTAAGCCATTGTGGACATTTTACATAAATTTTTACCCAAGAGTTTAATTCCCAGGTTTTGATGTAAATGTTACTTACAATGTTGTTGTGTAACAGTATCTTCTCTGCTTCATGGCGATCATATTCTCCAATGTACCATTCACAYTGGTTTAAATCCTTAATTTTAAAATAACATAATCAGTGTATAAAAATTAACAACAACTGGCAGAAGCAAAAACTGGTGAAAATAGTTTGTATCTAACCTGTGTTTAAAGCACCTTCAGCACCATATATAATCAAAATGCAYCTATATTGAGAAGTCCTGTTAGGAAGTGTTAATCAAATTAGACATTTTTATCCATTTTTAATGAAATTAAACAATTTTATCCATTGTTTCAAGGCTCATATTGGACTTTCTCAAGGATGCTGAATATCCACAGCTTTCAGAGGGGCTCAGTGTTAATCCTGTTCCCTAAAAACTTGTCTTTTTATGAAGCAAAGCTGGTCTTTACCTTTTCAGTGGGCTGGGTAAGAGACTGCACTTCCTGTTCTGCAAGCAAATGTTTTGATTTATTTTTGCATGGTACATATGATGTAGGAAGTGGTGGCTTCTTCAYTGTCCAATTATCTGCACTTAATGTGGAACCTGTAAAAGTAAATTCAGAAGGAAAAAGGTTGCATTCTTTAAACTTTTAATTTAATTTTATACTATGTTTTACTTAGTGATTTCAACAATAACACTTTTAGTTTAGAAATAGAATATTGTRATATTAACCTTTTAAAATTCAGAGCTGTCATTTCTGTGTGGTCTTGTGCTAATGCAGCATCWGTGGTTTCAGATTAATGCCCCCAGAGATTTAACTCATTAGTTTCCTGATGGCTTTTAATTGACTTCAATCTGACAGGCACATAATAAAATAATAAACTATTAATAAAACAGTAAATGCTAAATAAAATACTAAATATGGGACAAGGATAATGGTTCATTCTGTTCTAATTTCATCTTCTGAGCCCCTTTTCTTTGTGTTGTAACTCAGTTGCTGTTATATTGGATCATATTAAAGCCCTTCATTATTCGATTGCCAGCTAGCATTGTTTGTACCAAGCTGTTGAAACCTCAGAGGATGTAGAAGKTCTGCTGTGCTGATGAATTTCAGTCTGCTCTGTGACTTGTTTCAATGAACAAATTCAGGACCAAGGCACGAGGTTGCTCTTGCATCAAGGAAGTGTTGGTCTTTGGCTCTGTGTGCCTGTTCCATACCGTGGCCGGGAATAACTGGAACATTTCTCCCAAAGCAAATGGGATTTGCTGTCTGTAGGTTTAGGGCTGCCCTTTATCGGCCAGCCCCAGCTACCCAGGTCTCTGTGGGGCTGTGCAAGTGCAGGGGTTGGGTCAGGAACACAAGAAGTCGTGTAATATGGGAGGTTTAGCTAACTCTGATCAGGATGCAGCAGAAATAGCCTGAGAAAAGCAAGCGCTTCCTTTCAATATAAAGATCAAATGTAATTTTCGGATATGTGACAGGGAAGAAATGTTAATTGAAGAAAAAAAACATATTCTGCTGTATAACAGAAAACTGTTTTGTTTGTTTCGTGCAATGCTGAGGGGAGAAATGGCCCAGTGTCCATCATAAATGAGAAGAATGTGGTTATCAATGGCTTCCATCTTTTCCTTCTGGTTACTGTCACCATGGACAGTGCTGTTTGTCAGAGTRGTATTTCATTGTGCTTTATCTGCTCGTCCTTTATCAGTTTATGATTGTTATGCTGCTATGTAACATATGACAATATTGAATTTTACTTGGAACAATTTCTTTTACAAAGGAGAAATGGTTTTCACTGTATTTGACTGTTCCATTCACATATGTACCACGTTCTGATTTATAACAGCATTACATTTACTTTTAAAACAAGATCCACTGATAGCAGTAGACAAACAGCCATGGCCTTCAGCAGGCAATYAGTCTGTTCACTAATGAAATCACTGTTCAAAGGGCCAGACATCTACCTTTTGTTTCTGCAATCACTTTGAGTTGTCAAAATTTGAAATGTTACTGTTCAGCTTATTGGATCATGATTTTAGCAATTTTGTTCATATTGCACTTTTAGTGGCTATCCCTGGAAACTTTTTTTTTTTTAGAGACCCCCTCCTAGGACCATAGCTGCTTTGTGATCTGTGCTGTGTGTGTTTTGCAGAATTTTTTTTCTGGTATATCTTAAGCTGTGGGACAAGAAGGGTAAAATTCTGCAATGCTCATGTACTAAGTCTGGCTGAGATTAAGCTAACAACAGCTTGCCAAGGAATTGAATGTTTTAGATTTTTGCACAGAAAATAATTTGTTTTCAACAGTAAAAGCTAAAATTACCAATGAGAGAAATATACAATYGTTTAGGTTGGAAAAGACCTTTAAGATCAAGTCCAGCCATAAACTTAACCCTCATGTACTTACACAGTATTAAAATAAAAGGATATTAGTATAAGTTTAATAAAATTAATATTCTTAAAATACTTTTTTGAGCCAACTATRGACTTTAAAGGCAATTGTAAGGTCGCGAGGGAAAGGGTACTTGTTTTTTCCCTTCCAGTTGCTTCAGGAGGGCAAGGAATTGACAGAGGAAAAAGGAGGATGCTGTGCAGTCCCAGAGAGCCTGAATGAGCAAGAGCCGTGGTACAGATGGTAGGAAGTGTCTGAAGTGTCAGCAGCAGAGACCCACAGATGAAGAATAATTTTTAGTAGTTATCCAGAGAAGAGAGTGTGAAATTGCACCCCAGCACAAGAAGGAAGCAGCTCAGTGGAGGAAGCCCTGAATGGGCTGTGAAACAAAGCTGGGGAGGTGGGCTTGGTCAGCCTGGCAGTGACCAAAGTTAATTTGAATCCTACTTGATCTGAACAAATAACACAGCCCATATCTTCTTCCTGGTGGTATTTATTTTTACCATAAGTTTGTATTATGCACTCCTAAGTTCTTGGCACAGCTTAGGGGGTTTGTTTTTTTGATAAAAAAGGACATTTTCAGAGGCAGTTACAGGACAGTAAAAGTGTGCTAGGTAGTTAAGGACAGTAGGAAGTGTACTGAAAATACTCAGCAGACATGYAAGCATAGCAACCTGAATGTGTTTCTTAATCTTATTTTTCCCTATTTAGGTTGGCTTTCAAAACAATCTCTGGTTCTTACCTGATCTGCACATGTTTTTAGATCTCCATGTACATTGAGGGCTAGGAAAAAACAAGGAAAGTAATGAAAGTAATGTCAGAAAAATATTTCTTTTAGTGGCAGTGTAAGAGTCAAATTAGAGAGCAAGTGTAACTGTGCTTCCACTTCCTCTTCCTCATGGCAGCTTTGGGCCTTCCCAAAAGYTTTGGGTGGTAATTTTGTATTTAGTGTCTTTTTGTAAATTTCTCTTTCCTAATTTTCACCAGACATTTTTTCAAGTTGTATACTRTTGTTTTTTTACTCCCCATAGGAATTGACTTTTGACTGCATGTGTAATGAAGCAGTTTGCTTTTATTCCCTGCTAATTTCACTTGATATTCCCAAACCCTCTGCAGGGAGACCCAGGGAGCAGCTCTTCCCTGCCTGTTCTGATTTTCTAGGCTGCTCCTGAGTGCCCAGTCAGTATTTTGTTGTGTTACACTGGGAAGAACATTGCCCAAATAACTTCACTTAACAGAGCCACATTGAGAAAGAGAATACTGGGGGTCACGAATATGGTCATATCTACTCCATACAATAATTTTATCTCAGAGAAATGCCACTGATGTAAACAACATTACATGAGAGGTTATGTATTTGTCTAGGAAAGATGTTAAATAATTMATATACTTCCTATGTGTCTGCTATATTTTGGGGGTTTGCTGCATATTTGAAGAGAAAATACATTTAGAAAAGAAAGATCTCTTTAGGTTAGAAAAGTAAAACAGGACTAACTATGGAAGATTTCTATGGAAGAATATTTGGCCTTTGAAAAGCCAGGTGTGTGTCCTTTGKAAATAAAAATAGAAAATGAGGGGGAGAGGAAATGCTGAGGCTGGAGATAGCAGAGCTTCTTTATACAATATATTTAACACCCTATCACGGAAATAGCAGCAGAAATGTAATACAGCAGCATGCTATTAAAGATAAAAATTGGCTGTGCAATTACAATAGCTTGAAAGCAATTCCCAAAGATGGTTCTTGTCATACATCAGGGCAAAACACAATATATCACTGCCTGGCATCAGAAAGCGATATCATCTTGCTCTTACTGCATAGTGAAGTAAAATTTCCTTGGGCAGAATATTTAGTCCTTGAAGCATTCAGTACAAACTCATGAAATTCTGATATTCCTACCTGGCTTGAGGAGTATGCTGTTGTGCTTGAAAAGATGCTTCAGGTTTCTTCCCCAAACTTGTAACTATTAGTAAAAAGGATAAGAACTTATTATTTCCTCTTTTGTGTAACTTACAGTATCTAATAACTACTGTGAAATAAATTACCTGCTTCATACATGAGGGTGAGGCAGTTCAATAAAAACCTTAAAGGGCTGCAATCAGTCTGGCTTGAAGGAGTCAGCGAATTATTTCAGTGGGGAACGTTTCTACCAGTACTGAATGTTACATGGGGGACTTTACAGGGTTTGCTGATGCCAAATATGGCTTAACATAATAGTAAATAATGCAGAATGCTGGACTAGAAGTATGTGGAGAGTTCATAAATCCTTTTTATAGGACAGGATAAGCATTGAATTTATTAATGCAGTCAWTACTATTTCTTGCTGAAAATCAGGAAATGGTGCCTTAATCCACTAAAGGAAATGCCAGAGGAAATGATGAACTCATTAACACAAAGTGTAAACAGCATAAAAGCTATGTAACCTGTATCTATCTTCAAAGTATTTTGGAGTAACATTGTTTTACATGGACACAGTGAGTGGTTTAAGCTTTTTTTTTCAAAGCTGTATGTATCTAAAGCATTGACTTTAAAAAAAAAAAAGTGAGGTTTTAATTTTTTAATTTTTTTAGCTTTAAAAGCCTAAAGCTTTTAAAAAACATAATTTCAAAATTTTCACCCTCAAACAACTGTAGAGCAGCAAGATTGAAAGAAGGATTATGTCCTCTTTTACATATCCTTCCCTTGTGTTTTTAGGCACMAACACCACACTGTTATTTTTCCCCAGACCCTAAGACATTTGCTTAGGACAAATGTGGACAAGGACAAGTCCCCCAGGTGGCTGTAGCTAAGGCCAAGTTAAGTTTCCTTTTTTTCTGCTACTCATCAGCAGCTGTTGAGGTCTCTCTAACTCTCCATTCTTAGCAGATATCTACCTGGGGGATGTCTCTTGCTTCAGTAGAATTTCAATGATTAAATATTTTAGTTTTGGAATATAAAAGAAAGAAAGACAACAAATTGTTATCATATTATGGAATACTGACCTTGTGCTCCTCCAGTTGCCTATATAAAATGATAACATAGTAAATATTTTTCTTCGGATTAGTAAATTGAATTTACCCCAACAGACCCAACTATCAGCCACTTTTAAAACAATTTWTAGACATTAATCATTAATACGTGTCACTTTGTCAAAAACTCAAGCTGAATGCTGATCCCAGTCCACTGGCAACAATGAGAATTTAACTTTTTAGTGCTTTAAATGAACATGAGGTCCACTACAAAGATCACAATTTCATAATGGCTATTTTGCATCAGTTTAACTTACAATATGGCTTTYCTTCCTTGATCATGTATTGTATCAAGAGATTGGATAACCACAATCAAAGATTAAAATCAGTCAGTTCTTTTCATGCTCCTTAACTGTCAGTACAATTATTTTTACTGTCATGACAGATATTTCATTTGAAATTACCATGTGGAGAATCTTAATCCATCATATTATGATAAAAGTAAGAACGATGGGTTTCTGAAGACCAGAGTTTGAGTCATAAACTTTCACAGTATTTCTGAATTATTTTTATTCACATKGGAATAGCAATTATTTTGTTTGTTATTTGGATGCATGTAAATGTTGAAGAGAAGAGCAGTTTGTAGATGTATTACTTTGAGCCTTCCTTGTAAGTTACTTCCCCAATAATGTTTTCCTATTACTTYGGAATTTCAACTCATTCAGGTGGAACAAGACCTAGGCAGTCCTAGCCCAARCTCCTGCTTAAAGCACAAGAACGGTGAGATGAAACCTGAGGTCTCAGAGCTTTGACCATCTGGTTCTTGCAAGCCTCCCAGAATGCAGATTTCACAGCCTCTCTGGAAAACCTCTTCCAATACCCTCAGAATTAATTTTTCTTCCCTCTTTCTGGTTGAACCCATCATTTCAAGATGGTTGCCTTTTGTCTTTCACTGGGCACTCTGTAAAGTGCCCTCATCTCTCAGACACTGATGGCAGCTGTTGGGTTCCCCCAGGGCTGTCCCCTCTCTGGGCAAAGGCAGCCCAGCCTGGTTTCACAGGGCAGGTGCTGCAGRTCCTGGCTGTCCTGGTGACCCTGTGCTGACCCTGTCCTCTCTGCCAGCTTCAGCCTTGAGCAATATTCCAGGTGTTGTCTGATAAGTGATCAGTAAAAGGGAATCCCTTGATCTCTTGGCAATGTTTCTGTTGATACAGCTTCATGATGACCTTCATGGCCATCAAGGATACASCCGTGGCTCATGTTCAGCCTTTGGTCCAGGTCCTTCTGAGCTGAGCAGAGGGTTAATTTCATTCTTGGGCAGKATTTTGCCTTTGTCCTTTCCAGTTTCAAGAGGCTCCTCAATACCCTTTCCTGCAGCCTGAGTTATGGTGAAGGGCAGTCCTTCTCTCAAACCTATTGACCTGCTGTTCAGTGTCTGAAACCCTGATAAGGGTACAATCTGTWCCAGGTCACACTGAAACTATTCAGGTCTTCAAATCCGTATGAATGGGAAGTGATCAAAAATTAAATTTTATCTTTTCCATGTCATGAGGCACAAAATATTTCTCCTTAAGATGCAGCCAAACTAAGAGCCTGTTAAAAGCTTAGGTATTTGTGCAGCTGTACGGTGTCCAGCCAGAAATATTAATGACAGCTGTAAGACATTTATTTTCCTTGGGAGTGTTTTCATATTTGGTCAGTATCCAGAACAAGACAAAGCTTTTTTTTTGTTAAAACATTACCTTTCTTGCCAATATATATTTTTTTTTTATTTTAGCATTAAGTGTTAATTACAATATTGCTATCAAACCATGCTTTTATAACTATCTTTCAAATTAAAYGAGTTTCTGACCCTGAGAGGTGTGATGTTTGGGACAGCCTCCCAGTCAGAACTGTGGAGAAGGAAAACTCCATGGATTTAAAAGTTAGATCTTGACTAGTCTACAGATTTGTGCTACAACATGCTGTGGAAGGAAACAGTTGGGATTATCTCTTACAGATTCCTTTTTTCTGTTCCTTTTAATGAGAAAAAAAATTCAGTAGGAACACATTAGTGCAGTAACTAAAACATTCAGTAAGAAGCACAAAAAATATAGTAAATTATAAGCTCTCTACAAATTTTACAAACATCCTTTACCACTCAGCATGGTTGTAGGGTCTGTATTCTTAATAAGTTTTATAGGAAACCACTTATCATAAGTAAACTCTCTTATTGCTAAAACCATTTCCTCTACTTTACTCCATTGGTCTGAGTAGAAAGTGAGTGGGGAAGGAGGGGGAAAAGGGAGCTGAAGGATAGCAGGYGCTGTTAAAATTTGATTTCAAATTTGTCCATTTTTGTTTTCTCTTGAAATGGGTCATCTTACTTTTGAGGTATTTATGTTACATTAATGCTGTTACACTCCCCTATTGACCTTATAATTCCAGTTTTCTACCTGTAAAACTGTATGTGGAATTCCTGTTTGGAGCAGAGTGTCTCCTGCTGCTCCCTCTTCCCAGACATCTACCTCAGGCAGTTTTGAGAGGCGCTTTTATGTGGATAGTTGGACAGGTAACTTTGCACTGTACCCACGTTTTTATTTCTGCAAACAAATTCAGGAACTTACTTCGTTCAGAAATAGCAGTATAGAAATTGCAACACACATTAAAGACAGATATTTTTATGACCCAAAGCTAACATGATTCTTACAGATTTTTTACCTAATAGGCTAAAATACTCTTACAAGAGAGGCTTTGTAGTTGTGGAATGTGTTTGGCTTTTATGGTCCTAACACATACAAAGATGAATACTTACTACATCTGATTCCTTAACAGATTGATGTCTGGAAAAGAAAGAATAATATGCAAAACATTTAATTGTGATAAAATAAAAATCAAGTATTAAGTCACTTAAATATTTTTGGTTACATCATYACTGCAAACTAACAGCCCTTGGGATAAACCTAATAAAACCCAAGGGAAGGGTTTTATTACTGCTGGAAAAGTTCAGAGGCTGTTTTTTTTTTTTTACATAAATCATTTTCAGGAGAATGTTTTGGACTTCCTTAAAAAGAGAGTAGCATCTACTGAAATCATTATGATAAAAGACAACTTTTAAAAGKATTTATACTGGGAGGAGGGGAAGAAGAGACAGGAATATCAGCTTCAACACTCTTCATCTCATGCCAAAAGATCTCATTATGCACTTTAAAGTCAGCTGTAAATGGAAGTAAGATCTTGAAGAAARAAGAGTTTTAAAAATTAAACAGAGGCAGAATGGAAAGTGTAGAGGAAAGGAGGTGTAAACCAGAGAAAGAAGAAAGGGCAATGTTCCTCATGGTCCTGCTTCAAGTAGGTGTTTTGGTATTTTTCTGCCTTCTGGTATGTCTGATAACAGGAGTATCATCCTTTCCTGGGAAGGAAATATTCTTCCTCCAAAAGGGGACAAGGTATTGAGTCTGTCATCTTTTGTTAGCTGTTCTGGTGATAATGATAGCTTTTGGTTTTTAGCAGCGTGTATCTCATAATAAAAGAGACAACCAGATTTTRCAAGTTATTTAGCAACATAAGGTGTGAAAGCATCTACTAGTTTTTGGAAGGCTCTGAGATTTGGAAGGCCCTGTTTAGCCTATCTCYTGGGCTGAAAAATATGACAGTGAGATATTTTTCTAAATCAGAGAAAACACAAAAGGAAGATTTGGTATAGGAAACTCTGGGAACATTTTTTCAACAGTGGCAGAGCTCTCTTTCTCATGTCTGTTTTGAAAACATCAATCAGCATGGAGGCCTGAGGCAAGAAATTTGGGAGTGATCTCTTTGGGGAAAATTTCAGGAAGGTTAGGAGAAGGGTTTTCTAATTTTTTTCAAAATTCTATTTTGCATTTGGATAGTTGCTTTTGTGTTAGCCTCTGCAAATTTGTTGGCAGAGCCATCACTGAATGTGTGAAAGCCCATATTCAGGATGCTGGGTGCAGGGTACAGCTCAGTGATGTTAAAGCTGTGCTTGTAGGGCTGGCCTCCACTCCAAGGGACATGGCCCCTGCATGACCTGCTTACCACAGGCTTGTAAAAGTTWAAATCTTACCAAAGCTTCTATGATACATTCCAGGATCCTGCACTTGCCTATTTTATTATGAAGCTATTTATAGAGTGTATAAATAATGAAGTGTTAGATTTTATAAGTCTTCCAAATCTTGTTGGAAAACTTGCACTCCTAAATCACATCTGTGGTTGGACAGCTTTGCTTCCAATCTAGCAAAGGACTGTAATCTGTAGTGCCATACTCCTTCCCTCTGCAGCTCATATGTGTGTTYTCTCCTTACAAAGCTGTAACTGGACTTAAGATAGGTGAGAAATACTTTGAGTGAAGTGCTTGTGTGGGAAATTTGTCAAGTGCCTTCCCCAGATCATGTGTGGTCTTATTCTGTGCCACTTCTGCCTTACTCATGTGATTAAAAACCCTGGTACAATAGACATGACATATCTTTATATTACAGAATTTGGCTTTATAATAGGACCTTTCAAATYCAAGTGCTCTGCATACTAATGACTGCTGGCAGCACAGATTATAACATTTCTCACAAAGCTTTCAATCTATGTGCTGCCCTACCAAGGGAGGGCATCAGTCGTGGATTTGGAATTTTGCAGCTGTGTCAGGCCTTGCATCTGAATATGAAGCTACTTCACATTAATAAAATGTCTTAGCAACCAACAGCTTTTGGAACATAATCCATGAAAAGAATTAAGCACCATTCAGGAAAAAAAACCCACCACAACAACCCATAATTAGAGCTCACTCATTAAGTATATATTTAACTTTAAGCAAAAGATTATTTCCTTGGTTTGTAAGCTTATTTTCCTCCCAAGGGATTTGTAGTGAACTCTAAAATGAACCAAAATTCCACCCTGATGAGCTGATATGGAAGTTATTTCAGGAAGGATAGACAGGATTGGCACAGCTTCTGCCCACTAGAGGTTTTTCCAATGGTGATTTGAGCATTGTACCCTGTGGGTTGTGTCTTTCCTCTTCCCAGYATGTGTCCAACACCATCCCCCATCATGAATGTGCACTTTGGTCACACAGCAAGAGCACATGCACATCTGGTWATGAGCAGTGAGCTGTACATGCTCATCTGACCAAGTGTTGAGTGAAAAAAGCCACAAGGCTCATGACGTGGCTGTTTTGTGCTTCAGGTGGTTCCTCCTCACTGCCATGTCAGGATGCTGAAWGACCATGGGTGGGTGTTGTGTGACKGAGAAGTGCAAGAAGGAAAGGGCAAGGAGTGATTTGTAGTCTGGATTCATTGCTCTCATGGGCAGAATCCAGACTTCCAGCTACAGATGAGGAATTTCTTTTGCTGATTGTAATGTCCTTGGGATGTGGAGTGTATTTCTGTATCTCTGGTGCAGTCAGTRTATTTCCCCATCACTTGATTCACAAACTGTGCTAGGTAAATAGCATTTTTCCACTTAAAATAGTTGCAAACATGTTACTGAGGAAAAAAAAATAGGACAAACCTTTAACAAAATGTTCATGAAAGTTCTGTCTATTTTTTTATTCCTTTACCATTATTTTGTCAGTTCTTTAAAAAAATAAAAAAGCCAGTGTCACATTACACTAAATACCACTTTCCTCAATTATTCACAGCTGTCTAAAGAATAGTGTTCTTAAGTAAAAGCAGAGGTGTGATGGAAATAAAATCTTGTGGTTTGAGCAGAGAGTGTTTTGAATCTCAGGGAATGAAGATGAGGAATGCACTGTACCTTGTGGCTTTTGCTGATAGAGGAAAGGTGGGATTTTGGCTGAGCGTGTTCCTCTTGTGAAAGACCTGGCTGCTTGTCAGTGGCTCTGGAGGAAGCGGCTGGTACTGCTTTGGCARCATCTTCAGAGGCCTGGAGAGGTCAAAGAAGAACTTGAGGAGCTATTGGGAAATAAAGGAGGTGCAGGGACTGTGTTGTAAGTGCAGGTTCTAGAAGGAAGAGACTGGAGTGCTCTGAGAGTATTTCAATGTATTTGTGCTGAGCCTCAGGTCCAGGATCTCTTTAGGACCCTTCAATAGCAGCAATAATATTGGACAATATTCTACATTTGCATGACTTTACTGCACTGTGTTGTGTGTTTTTGTGTGCCTCAGCAGCGTGTGCCAGCACAGCTCTGCAGAGTGGGTGTTTCTGGGTGTGTTTGGCTGCATTTATGGTCCATCCAGGGAACACACTGCAGTTCACATACAGAGGAAGGAATGCTCTTCATCCCACAAAACTCCCAGCAGTGTGGGCCTGGTGTTTTCTGTGGGATGTGGGCACACCCTGCCCGTGCTCTGAGACCGGGCAATCACAGCCCAGCTCTGCTGGAAGCTGGAGCATGGAGAGGTTGGCTGGACAAAACTGGGATTCTGTTCATGGTGCTTGGAAGAACTGCCTTGATCCGTGGGCTCCTGGGGAGAGAATCCTGTGTGTTTGCAGAGTACAYACCCAAACTGAGTCAGGTGAGTGGATTAAAAACCATTCTGGTCACCATAATGCAAACAGAAACAAAGAGTGCAATTTTGTAGAGCAATGGATTGAGAATGTTCTTATTTCTGCACTACTACAGTTTTGAGTTTGTGACATTGTACTRCCCTTTTATGCTATTTCATTTTTTTTAGAGTCAAATCTGAATATGTAATGCTAATCTTATTTTAAAATTCTTTATAGCTTTTAGGCCAGTCAGTGTAGGCATGGAGGAATAGGCTTGTGGAAGGATGTTTTTTTAAAATTATAGCAGTTGTTATTTGAGGTTGACAAAATCAAGAAGCGATTAATTTTTGATTTGTGGGCATATCACAGAAGAATAATTTGTGGAATAGAGCTTGTTCTATCTTCTCTGTGAGTAAGTGGAAATATTCCAGTTGATTTCTGTACATGATTTAGATGTGTAGCAAAAAGCACTGGCAAATTGATTTAAGTGAGAATGAAGTCAATATTATCACAGTGAACAGAGCCTAAGGCACCAATCACATTGATGGAATATTTTTTTTTTCCCCAGCAATTTATCTCTGGATTGAACCAGATTCAATATTTCTAGGCTTTTGGCTTGTCCATAGGCACAGTTGGTTTTGAAGGTGCAGGYCTGAGCTCCTGCTATGGACTCTTAGAGCTCATGTTTTGTTCTTYCTAATTYCMTATCAGAACCTGTGAGTCCAGAGAGAGCCGGCAGTCAAAGGATGCTGGCTCCCTTCCCATCACCTCATTACCATGAGCAGCACAGATGGATGGAGCAGCACTGAGCTCCCCAGGGACCAGAGCTCAGTGATCTCTGATGTGATCTTACCGTGGGGGAGG
>NW_026623431.1:1229577-1232115 GCF_030028575.1 Malurus melanocephalus
ATCATGCTTTAACATGCCATTTTAAAATAATAAAATAAATAAAAGACATAATAGACATAATTATAGGCATAATAATAGACATAATTAGAAAAAAAGACATTCTCATGAACTGTGAATAAAAGTAAGTGAGATAATTAATGTAGRACAGCAGATAAGAGTTCTTCTATCCTTTAGTTAGTACTAGCAAAATGGCAGCCTGCTTTTAAAAATCTATTGAAATCTATTGAATTGCAAAATTGCCTGTAAAAATTTTAATTTTCCACTTACCTGGCATCCATGTATTTTCATTCTTCCTCCTAAAAATAATTATTAATAACTGTTAGTAGAGTGCTACCCATATAATTCACAATTGAAGTTACAGCTTTATTCTGGTATTGGTGTTATTATTATGGGCAGTCCCACCCTCTTCTTTGCTCTTCCCTGGCTCCACCTCCAGAACTCTGCTCTGGCTCTCAGCATTAAAAATTTGACGGTGATGTTTATGCAGGTATTGCAAATTTAAATATTGTTCAGGCACTTTTTATAGAAATATATGTGTATGCTTATCAAGTTAGGGATGCATTTTTGTCTGTTTTGATTTTATGTAGAAATTTATAAAAAGATGGAAAACCAATGAAAGAAATTTTTTAAAAAATATACCAAAATATGACTGATTATTTAAATTAACATCTTGCTAATAAAAAAAAAAAAAAACAACTTTATTTTCACTGTATTTTGATATTGAAATTATTTTCCTAGGTTCTACTTGCTGAAATCCTAATTAGTGCAAAGGAGATGCAACATATCTCAAGCTCTCCTTCAGGTAAACCATAACAAATTGCTCTGAATAAAATAATGATGCCTTAAATGTTTAACAGTTCTAGAAAATACCACTGACAAAACTCTACTGTGCTGTTCATGCCATCTTGTGGCAAGGCCACTTAATAGCACTGGGCATGAGGAAAAAAAATAAGGATATGCTTAAAAACAGTGTAGTTATTATAGAAAAATAATAGTGTCTTCTACAAGCACGATTCACTCAGGAAGTACTAAAACCACATTTCAGTTTCCTTCTCAAAATCCAGAATTTAATTTTCCTCCCTGCAGTGGCTTTGGTTCATCAGCACACGTCACATGGACACATGGATGTAAATCCAACCTACTAAATCCTGGTGGAATTCAAAGCTTTAGGTAAACTGGCAAACTGTCCTTGCCTACTGATTTCTGCAGATTTTGAAGCTGGCTTACTTGAATTTATCCCAATTCAGCTTTTTTGGGGATTTGCTCACAGGAATCAATCTAACCTTTCATTTTCAAACTATATAGTGCTTACTTTCTCATCATGAGTAGGAGTTGTTTGTCTCTATGTTTTGCATTACAACATGAAATAAGAGGGGCAAAAGCAAATGAKGTTTTACATGGAATTCTCTGAGTTATTTTTCTGGCTGATCAAATTATAATACTTTCTGAAAATCAGCTTGTACAGAAAACACAGAAAGGATCATATTTTCTTGGCTTGGCAATTGCAGTGTTTTTGACCATATTTATGCTATGGTTCAAAGATTAGAAAATGGTAAGATAAAAAAGAAAATTTATTTTCGAAGCTAATCAGATAGTTAATCCTTTAGTAATAATCCTTTTGACTTCATGGGTCCTGRTACATCTAAAGTAATGTATATAAAAAAGTGTCCAGAAACTTACTTTTAAAGTGATCTTAGAATTGAATAAAACTGTCAATCGGAGGATTTAATATCTAGACACATCATTAGGTTCTTGGGGAATAAGTCTGCTGTGATTTCACCACAAGAAACAGAACAGAACAAACAAAAATTAAAGGTACCTTTGTGACTAAAAAAATTTTGAAGCAAATTTACAGTTAAAGGTAAAGCAGCAGAGAAAAAATATATACTAGGTGATGTGCCACACAATTAACATATTCTTAGTAGGTGAACATTGCCAGACAGCCTTTGTAAATAGTTACCCTAGGATGTAAATCTCTAGTGGGAATTGCTAATGTTGGTTTTACTATTTAAAAATAGTTATTAGTTTATGCTTTACTAATGCACWAAACTTTAGTTTATGCAAAAGCCTGAGAGGGGTAGGGAGTGAAAAGCATGACACTGTTCGAAGTAAATCATAGCAGGGATCTTGCAGCCTTTTGGTGGGAAAGTTTGGGAGACACAGGCTTCTCCCTGCCCCTTGTGTCCTTATGATACAGCAAAAAGGAAAATCTGATTTTTAAACTGAAGGGCTTTTTTCCCTCCTCCTGGAGGAGCAGGGAGCTTTTGAGATAAAATATATCTCCTTCTGTAAATAGTTACTTCAATGTTAGATAGTTGAAACAGTACTGCAAAATTTGCAGAATTATTATTTTGGAAAGCACCTGCTCTGAAAATTGTGTCTTTTCTATCATCTGTACATCTGCCTGTGTACAAAAAGTAAATATGCAAGTAGCAATTACTATTTCTATTTGCAGAAATGGGTAGCTTTTAAAAATTATACCTCTTACATTTGGCACTCCGGTCCCCTCGGGGTCAAATGTATGAATCTGTTGATAAA